>NW_022145613.1:37271538-37381538 GCF_000002235.5 Strongylocentrotus purpuratus | reverse complement strand
TAATCTAATATATTTGTTTAACAATGAAATAAATATTATCTGAAAACTTTTAATACCACACTTCACCACGGATTGCAAAGCGTACATGTACGTATACATGTTATGAATATTTTGTAATTAAAAAATCCCGCAGAGAAAATAAATATAAATCATATTACATTAATAACCATCTTCCATAATGTAACAATAGTGAGCCCTAAGGGTTATATTAACTTATCAATGATCATTAACGATTTGATTTTATAGATAAACCTGCTTAATTGTATGCATCCAGAGGATCAAAACATATAAATAACTGTCTAAACTACATCAATTTATACACCAGCGGTTTACCTCATATCAGTTGCATTTATTTTGAACATACATCACTGCAAATGCCTAAGAGTATTTTTCAGAGTTTCTCATTGAATAAACGGCCACTTAATTGAACTTTTGTATGATGTTTTGGGTATACTTAGCAAAGTGGGTGATAACAGTACACATTACCGGATCCAGATGACCCTAAATCGTGACGATAGTAATGAGGAAGGGGGAAACAAACGTTCAAATCTAAAGACGTTTTTTAAATTGTCTAAGTGAAACATTAAAATATAGAAAACATAAAAGTACTAATTTTCAACTGATTTCAAAATCTTTTTCATTTTTGTTTATATTTCTTCACACGCTCTTTAACAAGCAAAAAAGAATATTGTGTGTCTTTCTACACTAGCATATACCATGGTGTGAATATAATTCTCCGTGATATCGATCCTAAATTCCTAGTTCCAATTATTGAACTCAAAGTTACCCCTAAAGCTCTTCCTTGAAAAAGGGAAACAAACATGAAAGTAAGATTTTTTTTTAAATTCGGAAAAGTCACATCTTTATTCCATTTTTAATATCAGAACTATTTTTTCAGTAAATGCAGCAAAGATCTAACAACGATATCTAAATGCTCACAACTGAGAGAAAATTCTTTGAAAACAGGAGAAAGAAAAGTTGCACACAGGAAACCACCTCATCAATTCAAGTCTATTCAAATCCATGCATCGAGATGACTATATACATAAAATGATCTTGGGTAATATCGAGCTGTACACAAAATTAAATAATATTTATACTAATTCTTCCTTCAACATATCTTTCAAGCGACAAGGGAGCCTCCTGAAATTATACGGCTTATTTTATTTTTGTAACATCAGTATAATCACATCGTTTATCCCGTGAAAGGGAATGTACACGCAAATTTTATTTTTCAAATACATCGATAATCAAAATAAAATTGTACCAATGTCTATCATAAATGAAAAACACACAAAATATTCTTACACTTGTCCCTTCTCATATTCCATACACTTTGGCAAATGTAGCAAAGTTACAAAGCACACCAAGCAAAGTCATTCATCAGACATAATAAAATAATCAATGTTTCAAATATATGTCTTCAGTGCCATTCAAATCTTTCGATATTGCTAGTTAGCATGCAGAATTACCTACGATTTAAAGGCACGTACAGAGAAAATGTCTTAATAAAAAGCTTTCATTTAAGATGCAAAGGACAAACAAACAATTTGACACGATTCCGTTTTAAGCAATACCACATATTTCAAAGTAGTCTAATCTAAACAGAGTTCACCTGAAGAACATATTGCATTTACAATACGCAACTTAAACGAAATATAGCACCAACAAATGAATAAAACCCCACACACCCCTACAAACATCTTGACTTGAAGAGTTAGAGGGAGAGAGAAAATAGAGAAGATTCAGAAATGCATTCAGACAGAGAGGATTATGAGAGTGAGAGAGAGAGAGAGAGAGAGAGAGAGATAAAGAGAGAGGGGGAGAGAGAGAGACTTGAGAAAATGGCAAGACAGAAAGAAAGAGAAAATGAATTGAAAGTCATAACGAAGGTTGAAGTGTGCCATTAACACTAGAGTATTGTTCCTTTGGTTGTAATATATAGAAATATATAGGAGCAGTCTTAATAAGACGAAAGCAACTCTGATTATTGCAAATATTTCCCCCGTTTGCACTGTAATAAAATATATGGAGCTCCAAATGACAGGATTGATGTTTACAACTTCAACTTGTACTTTTCTAAAGATTTTTAAAGCAAATTGTTTTAACAAGAGCTGGCTTCACTGTCTTTATCAATACAGCAGTTTATTCTTTTTAATCTGAAGGATAGCTTACAAATTATCAGGACTTTTATAGTTCCATAAAATAGAAAACATCAAGAAAGCCCAAACACTGATGAATTGAAAAACACGAATTTTCATCAGCATTATTTACAAGTAAGTCTTGAAATCGGCTAAACATTCAAATAAATTCTTGTATTTTGTACCATCATCACTCTCTCCTATGCTCTCCTGGACATCCCTTTTGCATCAATAAAAATGATGAAGATCAAATGTCGTCAGCTTTGTTTCAAACATAATATCTTAACTGTAATCATTTACACACAAGAGAGATGAAACGAATATAGGACTTACTGACATTGTCGATTAAAAATTCGTCATAAAAATACACTCTCTAGCTTGTTTGGGCGCAGGTAAGATGTGTATAATCATTGAGAGCCTGGCATGGAAAGCAAAATAAACCAGAAAATAATCACAGAGTGAAAGAATTCTTCAACAAATTATACAACCGTCTTGTATCTGTGCGAACCACACTAAATGATCATAACTTTTCAAGACATATTTTGAAAAAAGATTTAGGCACAATTTAACTGATCATATTTTTCACTTTCAGGTTTCGCCTCCCCCGGTCATCTATAATTAACATCGCTCTATCACAGAATATACACTTATCCATTTTTTCTTTTGATTTTCTTTTGATGATACAGTAAGGATTTGTTTTAGGTAAAAGTTATTCATCTTTTAGATTATTCCCACAATATACACATGTTAGTCTTACAATTACTTTGAAGGCATATAGTTATCACACTATCCATATTAATAAAGAAAAACTGACGGTACAAAAACTAAACTTAAATCTAGCGTTTTACTTCCAATTATAATAGTTCAATTCATTCCGTATATAATATCACTTGTGTATCTTAATTGACATACACGTTCTATCAATTAGCTTGCTCGACATAACCTAGTCAGCATAAAGTAACAGAAGATTTACAAAAATATTCTCTTACTACAGATACAGGAACAAGATATTTTTTAGTTTTTTTTAAATTAAAACCACAATCGTGTCTTGCTTGAAATGAAAGTGTTGGCGACATATGAAAGAAAATACTGCCCTACATGAATATACATATGAACGTCTGCATTGAAAGAGATTATGAAAAAGCATGACAAATAAGTGACAGACAATGCCCGTATCTAGGTCTCTCAGAGTTCAGTATATCACTTTAAACTGCAACGCATGACGGATGAATGAAAGGAAAGACCTTGGCAAAGCATATAATGCCAAATATGAAGTGCAGGGTGCAAGTATAGATGGTTCTTGTGGAAACACGATAACGGTTGTCGGAGCGTAACCCGTGTTGTTTTTTGAAAGCCCTTTGAAAAGGCCCAAGGACGCTTTTGTTATAACACCACGTAACATATGCTATTCAAAAGCGGACTATATGGGTATTATTACTATTAATCAGTAATCATAACCTATACTAGACAATTAGATTATGAGATACCTTTGTGTCTATAGACCACAAACTGGCTTCATACCAGAGGGATTGGGTCACTTTGATGATTGTTACATCCATGGAAGAAGGGAGCAGGGGGCAGATTACGCACAATGTCCCCAAAGTCACTGTAATGAAACCTGACAAGTAGAATGAATCTTCCAATGGACATACCATCGGATATCATTCATCTATCTATCTATATCTTCAATGTTTTGCACTGTCACTATATTTGTAGCAACTTGTGATATTTCCGCATTTTGATTATTTCATTGAGGCTACTCGGCATGCTTAGTAACCAATGGTTGAAATGCAGAAAATTGGTATCAAAACACTCCCCTCGGGGATTTTCTACTTGTTACATAACGGATTCTGTTCTCTGGCCCTTTCATGGAGAAAATATCTTATTTTCCAACAGTGAACAAATTGGGATACAACTCCGAGAACCATTTGAATTTACAAGCAGACCTGTCTATTCCATTTCACATGACTGCAGTATCTATTTTATTATTTTCAATAGAGAACGGCATGACCTTATCCTAAATATAAAAAGTCCTAAAACTGTTAAAAGGATGAAATTTCCAATGACAGCACCAAACTTCGTTTTTAAAATTTACTTGATGTCATACTATCCGAATGATCTCGTTTGAGAAAATCTCAATAATGAGGATTTCTGAAAAGGCTATGCGTGCAACAAAAAATCAGTTACATTGCACTTCAGGAGGTCAAAGACCTCATCAGAACACGGCACAACGTTAAAAAGTATTTCCCTTTAAAATAGCATCATCTTAACATCTCAAACACTGATAAATATATATTCACACAAATGAGTACTCGTCATGGTTGATAAATCCTAAGAAGTCAAATCTTATGTTACATAAATCAATTGAATGTAGATGGTAGAGTTACCATTATGAGTCATCAGACTCTTCGCTACCATACGTCCTCAACGATACACTATCCAGCGTGTTGTTCTGTAGGATACGAGTCAGGTACTGAGTCCTGTAGTTAGCTAGCTTGGTAACAGGGAACGACCGGGACTGGGCCGAACCTGGTTTGTTGATACTCTTCACCCAGCTGTGCTCCAGACAGTCTGCCACAGTTGGCCGGTCACTGCAGAAAATAGAAATGGCATAAGGTATCATCAACCTTCTTCTCAAAACGTGTCAGATATGTGTTCTTATCGTTTTCTATGCATAACATCTAACGACAGACATCACACACTCTTAAATGATTTGTTGGGAGGTAAAGTATAGAAGGTACTGGACCTAGAAGGATCCAAGAACCACCTGGAAAGATAACATTAAGATCTGAAGTGGAATGACACTACAATAGTGCACTAGGATGGCAGAGAACAGATATGTGCGGAAACCTCTGAGCTAGGAGAAGATACCATGATAGATACGACATCCGGTATCTAGTATCAGATTGAGCATTTTACAAATCCTTGAAACTAAAACCCTTTCAAACAAAATTAGCATGCAATTGTAATAAAGGATAACCCAACAGTTTATACACTTCGTCTAGCTGCAAAAATGCCATTGCTGTGATATTTTAAAGAATATTCTTAGGGAGATGAACGCCACGGAAGCATTTCCACTTCACGAAATAAACCAATTCTAATCTCAGTTATGATTATTATAATTGTGAATAAACATAAACTGTGAATGATATTCATCATTATATTTCCAGGGACTGATTTGCTACACACACTCCTGGAAGGACATACTTACATTGGTTTTTCTTTGAAGATAGCTTGGAGGAAAGCCTTGGCTTCAGGACTCGCGTTCGGGTAGAGACTGGATATATTATATTTCATCCTGGTGATGTTGTAGATTGTCTTCTCTTGATTGCGACCCAAGAACGGTGATGTTCCACTCAGCCTAATCATACAAACACAAACAGACAATGAATACTTACAGTATATTTTAAGCAGGATGAAGGTTTAGGCAGTCCTCAATCACAACAGTACCGACAAGGAATATTGGAATTACACAGAATGGCACATTTTCTAGTCCTAAGTCATTAGGAAAAATTCTATCACGGGAGGCGATTGCCGAACTTGTACAGACCAATGGTATCCTACTTCATGTTTGTTTACAAAATTTGATAACAGGAACACTTACCATGTAAACACCATAACTCCTAATGGCCATATGTCTGTTTCATAGTCTATCGATCCTCCCTTGACAGCTAGCTCAGGAGCTAAGGAACAGAAGAAAAAAATTGTCAGTAATTAATGAATAAATCATCTCAATAATTATACATCAGTGATCAGGCGAAGTCGAACCGAAATGTGCGGGAGACATGAGGAAAAAAACCCATGAAATTTCAGGGCCAAAGGTTCAGGGGTTTTGATGCAGTGGCAACACGGGGGGGGGGGGGGGGAGGGGGGAGGGGGGGAGGGGGGCATTATGCCCCCCGGCCTTATTAGGGTTAATGAAGAAACAGGAAAGACGCCTGCACTTTACATCATGGCTATGTTAAGGCATTTTGAAAATATTGTTATCATTTTACTATTGATCGCTATTTTTAAAAATATAAAGACACAACTGCAAGCTTAAAAATATGATTATTGAATTATGCATTAACTATTTTCATTACTAACAAACATATACTGTTCGGCTACTTGATGAGAATGACAGAGAAATGTAAGTATGAAATATAGTATAACAAACAAAAACGAAAAGAATGTAATGGGAAAATGAAGATAAAGGAGAAAAAGAGAAAGGAAAAAGAGAAAGAACGGAGAAGCGTAGGAATTCAAATACGAAGAAGGAAAGACGAATAAAGGTAAAGAAAACGGAGATGGGTAAAAAGAATCCATCATTTCAGCAATGAATACTAACCCATGAATTCGGGTAGTACATCGATGCCCTTCGTCTTGCTTTCGCCATCTTTTTGGATGACCCTACATGACCCGAAGTCGATAAGACGAACGACGTCCTTCCTTCGGCTCTCCATGAGAAGGTTGTCGTGTCGGAGGTCGAGATAGACTACGTTCATCATGTGAAGATGTTCAAGTGCGTCTAAAACCTAAAAGGGAGATTATGGAGGGGATAATCATTAGAGGAAAAACGATTATTTGTTGTCATTATATTTAGGCCATTTGCCTGACATAGGAATACGTCAGCGACTGTCGTAATCTTTGATGCGTTATGTGAAGGTAAAATCGTATAAAAATAATTTTAAGTCTGTGCAACATGCTTTAACCGACACACTCATGCCCGTTTTACACCAAGCGTCATGTCTATTACGTCATCACCTATACCAATTACGCTTTGGAAGGCAATGTAATGATTGTTTTTTGTCACTTTCTGCAACATAACACTCTCACCTGCCTCGTCAAGGACCTCAGTTAGTCGGTTACGAGTCCTAACGTCAGACGAATGACTCCCCGTGTGCAACAGGTCTAATTCGATTAATTATTCTTCCAACTTACCTGAGCAACTATTCTGACCACTGTAGACTCGGTGTAGGTATCTTCCTTGGTCAGATACTTGAGTACTGTGCCTCCATAGTAGCGCTCTGTGACCAGCATGACGTGTCTGTTTGTCAGGAAGGCTTCTCGTAGCTGCAGGATGTGTGGATGAGAGAGCTCTTTTAGAAGCTCATACTCAGCCAGACATTTATCTTGTGTCTTCTTGGTGTGTGCTAGGATCTTGACCGCATATTCCTTGCAGGTCGCCACCTTCCTGCATCTCATTACCACCGAGTATCTTCCTCTGTAATAAGTCAATGATAATTGTGTATAAATATTATTCAAATTAACTATCGTGTCCTAGAGGTTATCAAAATAACACCATGAGATATGAAATGTGACAAATACATTTGAAAATCCAAAATACATTATAATAAACAAATCCATATCATCTGTACGCATAACATTTGCTTACATTTTGTTCTACAAAACATTGCTCCCGAAACGATTGATCATCGGATCCACCCATTATAGCCCTAACGGTATTTTTTTCCACAAAAGCAAGCCTGTTGCAACCGTTACCGAAGCAAAATGTCAGATCAGCTTCTTTTCATGAAACTTTAAGCAATGAAATTATTATCTTACTTGTTTGATTGAATATGACAGCGTGCAGTTTCATTGTTTACGTGATTCATGAAATAAAATAAACATCTCGCTATAGTACGAATAAACCCATTACAAAAAAAAAAAAAACTCCTTTATCAATGTGCTTGGTGACATTCATAGCTTGATTTAGTTTAGGAAAGACCCGAGGAGTACCAAGGCATTCGGCATAGTAAAAGGATTTGTAACCACATCAGTTTGCTTGACAAAGCCATAAGTAACCTCTAACCTTCCAATTTCTTCCTGCATCTCATAGATCTTTTGAGGCATCACCGATGTTTTAAGAGATAGATCCAGTGGCCCGAGATCCTCGTCATCGATGAGCTCGGACAGGACCTCATCACGTGAGTTATGTCTTTCTCTCGACAACGATCTCGTTCTTGAATGCTGTAGCTTCGTGATGGATTCCATGTTCAAAGCATGCGCTCCTGTAGGGAAAAGGTGAATGAGATGGGGAGTTCTTCGCGATAATACGATTGTAATTTTAGCCACTGAATGTCAATAATAGTTGTTATTTGATATCTAGAAATCTATTTACCCCTTTCATACGTGGAGTCACAATCGTTTTTAGTAGAGATTTATAAGTTATTAGAAAGTGTCATCATGATAAAGATGATTCACTAAAGAAAGTACCACTAGTCTTCATCACTCTTAAATGCATTCGCAGAGAGCGATTACTCACAGACTCCGTTTAAAAGATTCAGTATTCATTTGCTTTATCTTTGAAATTTCATTATCACCATCATTTCTATCAAACAAGTTTAAAATGTAAACATAATAACCAATTCCTTTCCTTCTCGTTGTCCTACATTGTCCAAATATTTCTAACTTGTCTATTACTCTCTCCTATATAGTTCCGTCTCTGTACATGATTTTACCAGCAGTTATTATCCTAAAACTTTTGTGAAGAAAGGATTACTGTGCAAGTTTTGATCACATTTATCAGGTTAAAGGCCCAAACATAAATATAACCCCTACTGCGTTTGAAATTTGACCGCACGGTATACCTTCTGGTAGTGTTTTGAATTGCACAGAAGACTTGCTGAAGGGACCGCATCCATGAGGGGTTCGGCAAGCCACTCGGAAACGATACTCATTTTCAGGGGTCAGCGACTTTACGTGAAAGTTACAGTCTTTGATTACATCAGATACTTCAAGCCATTGCTTGTCACCTGAGAGAGGGAGTGAGAGATAAAGAGATAGAGGGAGAGAGAGAGAGACAGAGAGAGGGAGAGAGATAGGGAGAGAGGGAGAGAGAGAGAGAGAGAGAGAGAAAGAAAGAGATGGCGGGAAGGAATATTTCACTGTCATCACAAGTTCATAGATCAAAATGCTGTTAACACAAACTTAAACATTAGGAAATGATATGTGGTATATCTTCTCCGTTATTATTCGATGATAAAAACAAAATATATAATGAAAACAAATTATGTACTACATGAAATGGTTTTTAGTATAAAGAATACTAGAACAATTTACAGAATTACAATATACAGACGGAGCATGTTACTGTTCACTCTGGGAAAGGAATACATCCGTAACAATCCTGTGGAATCAATAAAAACTTCATGACATTGAGAAGAAAAAGGATGCCTCCCAGAACTTACCTGCTTTCCTGCATTGTAGTAGATATCCTTCTAAATCATCTTTCTTGGGTGGATGGTTCATTTTCCAGGAGACGAAAGCTTCGTGGGCCGACACCAGTGGGATTTTAGGACGAGATGGAGCCTCCGGTACGGCTAAGAAAGCAGACATTGATTACAAATTAGATACATTTTAATTTTGGCAAGAAAAAAAGAAAGTCTCTTTGTTGATGATGTTGGTTAATATTCAGTAGTTTTTCTTCAGACCTGCTATAAAACGATATTTTGTTTATGTTTTAATAATATTTGTTCTGCAACGTGATAAAGAATGCAAATAAAGGACATATTATAACCATATATATACATATTATTATATACATATACGTATATTAATTAGTCAAATTAAAGGTATTACGAAGTTTTGGCATGGGGTCATGAATTCGGTTCAAATGAACATATTGGAAACATATGCGATCCTACAATATTGAGTGATCATTGTCGCGGTTAAATTGTAAATAATAAACTCTTTTCATTGTATAGCTCACTCTCAAGGTCAAGATATTAATTTAGATATAAAACAATGTTTCTTGACTAAAATCGACCGATTGACTATTCCCATTTGGAAATTATATATCACAACTACATATTGTGAGATTTTCATGGTCGCAGCTACCATTGTATAGCTATTTGAAAATTATCGAAATTTACCAGGAGCACCGGTAAATTTCGATATTCAGTTTTCTTGAAAGCAGAAGTATTTTAGGGGCTAATTTTTTAGTGCTTACAATACATCCACAGAGGCATCAAAATATTCCAAAATTGTAAAGCCTCTTTATCCAGCCAATTTTCAAAATTTCCCCAAAAATTTGTAATACCTAGACGTAATATTTAAAAGTAAATAACATGATAATCGAATCAAATACAATACAATTTATTAAGCCATGTGAACATAAATGAAAACCCATTATATTAAAATGATATATTACTCCATAAATCGGATTTACGACCCTTGATTGTCATCCCACGCTTGTACTTAAAGTGTAAATCAATATCAATTTTTACGTCGAAAGAAGAAGCTGGCAATAAATATAAGCTGAAATCTCTAAAATCTTTACTTCAGTAAAAAGTACACAAACCCGTATCTAGGCGATTAACATGTGAACGACATTTACATGTACTATCATCTCTTACCCCCCTCAGACAACAATTCTATTCAAATAATTTGGGACACCTACTTTTGAAAAAATAATAATATCTAAATTTTCCATCGTATTTGATACTAGTATTGGTCTCGGAATGATTTTCACACTCGGTTTCCTACAATCTACAAAATCATAACTATACATTGCATTTCTCAATTCTGCAAATAAAAACGGAGGCGAGTATTCAACATCGGTATTCATTCAGAAAAACGCAGTTCAATCATTATTAGCGTGTTAATTTGTTTTAAGCTCTTTTGAAATAAAAAATAGAACAATTCTGAAGTGTATATACATAAATACATTATTTCTTTTAGTTCAGCACCAGCGAATGAACGGCAATTTTACAGAACTGTGTTATGTATAAATCATAACATCACATCACTGTAAAATATAGTGAAAAGATCACACTGCACATACGGATAGAAGAGACTCGACTCCCAGGTAAACGGGAAGACATAGATACATAAAGTAACAAGGAGATCGATATTAGTTGGATTAAGATTTTATAGTTCACGGATTATTTACTCCTCTTCAAAAGAGCAACCACATTAGTATCATGCAGTGCGTAGTGTTGCTACAATTTACAAAATCTCAAGAAAACTATATATTCATATTTCAGAATATTGAAGTGAATGTATTCATTAATTAGTGGTCAACATGGTGACTAGAAAGAATACAATATGAACATAGGGTCGATTTGTAACACAGTTAATGTCTTTGCAATGTGAACAAGCCCAGTGCCGTGTTCACAGTGCAGCAAGTAATGCCGTCACATTGTTATACCTCGGTCACACCGCTAAGCCGACTCCAAACCGAATTCAAGCCGAAGTTCTAAGCCTTTCGGAGGGGTAATGGTAAGTTATGTTCAGTTTGCTGTCGGTATGGTGTTGGTGTAGTATGGTGTGGCCAGGCGCAGATCCAGGATTCCTTAGGGGGGGGGGGCCAAAATTTGAAAATCGTGCCGGCCGATATTACGCTCAGTAGGGGGGGGGGGGTAGTGAGCACTATTTTTTAAATTTTTATTTTGACCCCGAACATTTGAAAATCGCGCCGGACGAAAGTGAGCGCATTTTAATTTTTTTTTTAAACACCACCCACCCCTCCCCCAACCCCTTGAGCACAAAAAGGAAAGGGCAATTTTCTGGTCACCAATTTTTTGTATTTGTTTAAATATTTGTTTTCCCGTCTTTTTTTATTTTGGGCCAGGGGGGGGGGGGCAAGGCCCGCTCGGCCCCCTCCCCCTGGATCCGCGCCTGGGTGTGGCTGGGGCATATAACAGTACTTACCAGCTACCGTGAGATTAGCAACAGACTCGGCTGTCCCTGCTTTGTTAGTAGCAACACACTTATACTGCCCTCCATCTCTCTTGCCAATCTTAGGTATGGTGAGAAAAGCCTTGCCCTTCTCCAGTCCAATCTGAACGCCTCGGCTACCTCCAGAAGCCTTGGTCAGTTTGGTGTTAGCATGGTACCAGGTCATCGTGGGCTTGGGATGGGCGTTCACCTTACAGGTCAACTTCAGCTGACTCATCTCCATGATGATCTGGTCTTTGAGCTCGAGTTCGAACACGGGAGCTTGATCCACGACGACTGAAGTATGGGATGGGGACGAGTTTAGGTGGTGCAATAAGGATGGTTGGTGAGGTTTACGAAAACGGAAAGGATTGGGCATCGGGGTGAGGAGTGGTTAAGTGTAATTGAAAAATAGAGGGGTGGTTTTGAGAGAGAGGGGAAGAGTAGTTTTAAGTCGACATTAAAAGTACAACATAAGAAAGAGGAAGACAAATAGACAACCCCATAACAAGAAACAAATAATTATATCAATCAAATTTTAAAATGAAATAAGATAAAAAGACGATTCACGAGAGAGGCAAAATGAGAGGGACCATTGATCAATATTCAAATTAAGGAATATTTAACTGCTTAAATAATCTAAGGTGACGATCCCATTTTTTAGTTTAGTATATAATTAGGTTCTCGTGAGTGGATACTACCATCAGGCTTTCTCTTTATGAATCATATAGTATAACATTATCCTACTGCCTAGCTGGCTTTATAGAAAGTATGTTATGTGTCCTGTTCCTCGAATTTGGATATAAGTCAGTTTAAAAGGAGCCCTTAAATATGATAGGCTATGAACCAAATATATGTACATTGAATTAATGTTTGGGCACTTATGCACGATTCCTCTATTTCAAAATTGCTGTGAAACATTCAAGCTAATGTTTAAACAATGTCCAGGGTATACATACAAATAAATACCGGCATTATCTAGTGAAAACGTTTTATATACAAATCTGAGTATAACTCATGAGACTATGACGAAATTGTGATCAATTTACATTTCATGGGTGGAAAATTTATAGTTTTATTAGTTAGTCTTTTAATTCTGGTGTACTATTCTACAAACATACTACACATAAATGGAATATTATTTTATCTGTACTTCGTTATGAACTATTACAAGAGGATCATGCGTTGATTCATTCGCTTTGAGGGTTTTGGGGGAATTTATCTAATGGATCACTGAATGGCTTTAAATTATGTTGCAGCATGAGAATGTAGTGACTAGAACAAACAACAACTGAAGAAAGAAACTGGAATTGAGAGGAGAGCTTGAGAGAGGTATCAGGTGGTGTGGACTCAGATGGGATTTGTGCAGACAAAAGAGTTTGGGGGAGGGGGAGGGGGAGGGGTCATAATGCTTGACACAAATAAGTACACCGAGTGAAACATGCTTGAGTGATAATATGGTATTATGTAATGTTCAATCCTCAATATCTCAGTCATACATTTCAGCATGTTGTCATAAGGACTAAAAAAATGGCAAAATATCTATTCTCACTTGCTATGAAAATGATGATACACCTCATGTAGCACCTTAGCATGAAACTGTGATTGTCATTATAATTATAAACTTTCACTATGGCTCCGAAAATTCACATCACACTTTATTCTTTGATTCTGAAATAAATATATATTATAAATATCATTTACAATTCCTTCAAATTTCCCAAAATAGTCAATCATGCATATTCATAAACCAAAGACCAATTGCACTTCCATTTAATATAGAAACTCATCTTAAATCTGAAGGAGCTTAAAAAGTAACTGTTAATGTTGCATACAAACAAATTATGAAAGATTAGGTTTAATTATATTACAAACACTGTATTTAAAACAAAATTTCAATCACACTTTGGTAAAACGTGAAGTAGATTTCTTGTTCTACACAATGGAGACTTTACAAAACTATTATTAAAAGATTTATTCACACAAATATGATATACTAAATATTTTCTTTTGAATTTTATTATTTAAAAAAAAATTAAACATTGTGAGATAAGTAAGGCTTCATTATCGCTAGAGGTACCATAACTCTCAATATTCAATCTAAGAGAGATTATATATCTACATATAATTCAAACTTATTCTTCTTTTGCAACTCCAATCGACAGAAAATGCTTAAGAATGTAATTTAACTTGAAATAGATGTTTGAGAAAATACCTAAGCCATGAGAGACAAACAAAAAATTGGACCAAATCCATGACCCACACTAACAGTGAATCATAAATAATTGCCCCTATGTAAATCATAACATAAAGGCAATTTGATATCATGCAGAATGTCTGTAAATTATATGTAAAACATTTCCTAGTTGCTCTTGAGACATATTTACTGAATAATAGAGTATATCAGAACTCTTCCTATGACTTGACAATTATTATTTATCCCCTCGGAAAGTTCCTGTTGAAATTATCTTTGGATACATAGTTTATTCTTCACTTGAAATATATAGCGTATTCGTCTGTATAAAACAACTGGCACTAAAGAGGGCCACTCAGCTAAAAAATCAACCTCCCAAATTGCACCATGACTCTTTGGGTAAATGTTTAAGGATTATGAAGAAATAAATTATTAAAAAACAACACCACTTGTTTGTATTAATGTGTGTTCGAGTTGTCTTCCCATGACACTTTTTTACCTTGACTTAAAGAATATCTAAACATTCATTTTCTTTTCTTTTTTTCTACACAAGTACAAGTAATTATTAAAGCTGAAATCGTTAGTAAAGTTTATGCTGGCAAGGACCAATAATTCAGAGCAGAATATTTTTGATGATCAGTGCCCTAACATTTGATGCTGTAATTGATGAAAAATTTATTTCTGCACTTTGTCATTTATCATTTCTTTGACAATTGGTGTATGAATAGTTATAAATACACCTTCAGGTATTTTAAATGTTGATTTGTAAGGTTAAGCAGAAAAATGGCCAAAGAACCCATAATTATAATTCAAAAAGCATTTTCAATTTCAACATTCAAATACACCATTTAAAAAAAATCAGCTCTAATATGTCAAATGATACTTGGGTGACTTTAATTTAAAAAAAAATAATTTAAATGTGATAATAAAAAGTTACCTGAAATTAAAACTTCTACCATTATCAGAATTCCTTAAAAAGAACATCACAGCTTTTGTATGAACTATTAACAAAAAAAGTCAATACTTAGAAACTCATTTGATATAAAAGATGCCTCCATGATATTCCCCTTCCCCTTTTTACAAATTCTGAAATAATAGTTCACTATATGAAAGAAATAAAAATTTCTTTACAAAATAACAAAATAAGCACATGTGACATTTCATTAGGGTCTCTGCATATTTGAGCACCTGTTTTTATATAATACAACAAAAATGTATAAACAAATCCAAAATACTCAGGAAAGCAGGAGGGTAATATTAACCTAAGCAATCTCTCTCTCTTTCTGTGCTTTGTATAAGAAAATGTTAAAATGGACTTGCACAAACCATTAAAGTGGGATTAACTTGTTTTTTATAGGAACTACTTCATATGCCTTGACCGAAACACATAAAACCATATATAACATTGCAATACATAGTATAAACAAAAAAAAGGTGGTAATAGCAGCGCTCAAGCATACACACCATATTGGTGGATAGTTCATGAAACTTAAACCTTTGTATGCCATTAATAATATTTGTAAAAACTTTGCTGGCAAGCTCTTTGTAAACAGGTCTAACTCCTTATGCATTCAAACATTCCAAATCTGTATATGGGCATCATCTATGACTGTCAGCTCCTACTGATATAGTCTGTAATTACTAGCATGATCCTAATAAACACAGCAATCGCTATACCTACGATAAGCCCTCCAACAAAACGACATCTACGATCAAACCAAAGCAAGGCTATTCGCTCATACAAAGTCAGATGCAGTGTTTGATCATCTAGGCAGTGCAAGAAACCTAAATCCTCCTCTATTTCGCTGCTCGAGACTTTTCGAAGACCTATTAGACTGAAGCGTTGCGGACCCGCTCCTGCTTTACGGAGACTCTCCTTCCTTTGTGGATCCATAGTCGGGGATCCATAAGTCTTCGATGAAGACACCTTTGCTGGTGATCTAGCCGCATTGGAATCGTTCTGCTTTTTATCTGAACCAATCTTCATCATCATTTCCGATACAGAAAGCATCTTGGGACCCTGGGAGTCCACCTCAGTGTTCACAAATGCGTTTGCAGGAACTGCTTGATCTCCAAAGTGGAACGCAAATCCTGAGCGCCTTCTTGGCATGGAGCTTCGTCTAGCAGCCATGATGTCTAGATCCTGTGACAGGGGTTGCATTGGCTCCGATTTGGCAATATCTGCATCATCCATGGATTCAGAGGACAGTTGAGACAGGTTCCTCAAACGATAAGGTGTACAGGGACTTGATACCAGCGAGGAGGTATCACTTCCAGATCGCGTAAACACTTCTTCAGTCAAATCTTTTTCTATTTCCCAGTCATTATTAACTTGCTCAGCACTACCACTGCCTTCTGTTTTCTCAGTGATACAACGCAAATTTGTGGCAAAGTTTAATACCTTTGAGGGCCGAGACATGGGTTGGTAGGGACGATGTGATGTAACTCCATTGTTATTCTCACTGTCTTTGTGAGGCAGTGATTCGTAGATGTCTGCCATGTTTTCACTACCATTCGATTTCTTCCTCTCCATTGTGATATCAATCATACTTTTATATTTATACCACTACTGCAAAATTACTTGATGGTTCAATGACATTTCACAAGTTCACACATGAGCTTCTCTAGTAAAAGTAATTTCACTCCTATAGTTCTACCGTAGTCCTGAACAGAGAGTCATCAAACATTTTATAATCCATTGGCAAATAAGATGAGGCACATTTAATCCTCTGTGCACAAACACGCTTATGAATGAAAAAATATCATTATAGATAAATCCATATAATTCCTTTAATTCCACAAATTGAAGGCACTGTCTCTTCCAAGCGATGACTGCTCACCGATATAGAATATTGGTTCATTCATTCATACGATTCCTTTTGCAGCATTGAACAGCACTTTCACCACAGCAATATAGATTGAAATCCCTTCTTGATATAACACATTGCTTGTACTGGAAAGCACAAACTATATCCTTCACAGCTTTTTTTTCTCCATACAGTCAATGGAGGGCTAACCCGAGACCATAAATTGCTACAAAAGTGTCTATTTAGATCATGTTACCATCAATCACCAGACTTAAATTCTAGAACAGTTCCACAGGGATCAGAGTTGTGAACAATGATTGAGATACTTTCCCAGGTAACCTATTGACAGGCTTGGCAATATTAAATTCCCCGAACAGCTGGTCCAAGTACACACATGGGAGCAGATTCAAGTGCACCGTAAACCTGAATTCAAATAGTGGTTGTTTTCATTGCAGATCAAACAGATTTGGTTTCAGGCACTTGGCTTAGATATTCAAATAAAAAAAGTTCCTTCTCAATAGAGCTTTTCAATCGTACTCAACTCTTGACAAAAGGACAATTAGGTATTGTAAAAATACTTGGCTCATATGACTTGAGCAACTACAGTACCTGTCTAATAAAACATGATTTATTATATGACTCTTAACAATATTTCAAATTGATTGTCTGAATGTATTCATTCTCCACACATGGTGATATTGACTTTGATAATAAGAGTAATGAAAGTCACTTTGACAGTTAGTATGCAAGGAGATTTCAAAATTCTTGTGAGCAAGAAAAGTAATACAGGTTTGAAGCCAGTAAAACATGCAGCGATTTCTCTCTCTCTCTCTCTAAAGTCTCATGCGTTTACTGGTAAATATTTCATCCAATACATCAGAAATTTATAGGTATATATAAAATTTCATATATATTCTGAATGAAGACACTTTAAATGCATGTGTTTGTTATGCTGCTTCTTCTTGTTGAGCAGTGTTAGCTTGAAAACAGTCAAACACAAGAGTTATAGGCACAATAGCTAGGTAGATATATGTCACTGTGACGGTGTGCAACATTCCGAATGTCATGCTAAATATGGCAGATGAAAACAAAAATGCCTTCTGATTTAATGTCGATGTGTGTTCCATGCACCACTCCTTCTACCTGTCTCGCTCCCTGCTCCGCCGACCGCTCCCTCTTCGTTGATGCTCTCTACGATGGTCTCGCAGCTCGTCGGGGATAACAGGTTGCCGTACTTGGTAGTGTTGTTCTCGCTGAAGACGTCGCTGCCGGTGGATGATGCGGTATCCGGGGTAACGGGAGACGAGGATGGTGACGCTTGCTCGCCAGCGGTGTGTTCTAAGGCTGCTTTCCTCAGGTTACTACCAAGACTGGAGAGGCGACGAAGTCTCATCGCTGATTTCACTGCTGTCAAGGCTTTCTGTGAAAGAAATAAAACCAAGGAGTAGATTATATTCTCATTTATCACACTTTGGATATAGTATATCATTATTAAAAACTAACAAACATCAACAAAAATTCTTTTCATTATTTATTCTCAGCAATATCCTTGATGACTGAAATAATGAGTCTTACAGATACATAGATATGTAGGCACATTGAGGGAGTTAGAACGATCGTTCATGAATATCTCCATGTATTAATTAAGCAAAAATTAGGAGCACAGATTCTCAATATAGCATCTGATATTTTTACAACTTACATGAGCACTCTAAAGCCATTTAGTTAAATTACAAGTATTCATAACAAATTTGTCACACATATAATCCCAATAAAAATGGTTACAAACCAAGTGATATATTTCACTAAATGATGACAGCTTTCTGAGAAAAGAGGTAAAAAAGTTTAGGTCGACTATTTTCCCCTCATACCTACATCTAAGTCACACCACCAGATCAAGTCCAAACCAAGTGAATCATGACCATTCAACATAATGTAATGGTATGTTTGACCTTTTGTTGGTTTGGTGTCATTCACTTTGGTGTGACTGAGGCATTGCAGGACCACTACCAAACACTAACATACAAGTCTATTGAGTATCTCTCACCCTCCACTTCCTCCTAGAATTGAATGTCCTCAATCTGTCCAAGCTGATCTTAGCACCCAGGTCCTGACGCTCATCAAACTACAACACAGAGAAGCAATGACAGAGAGAAAGACATTGAAGGAAAGTTGGTGATACAAGAGGTATAGATATATAGAGATAGATAGATAGATAGACAGACAGACAGACAGATAGTTAGATAAAAAAAATATAGATATAAAAATACAAAAATAGGTAGATAGATATATTAATTGATTGATTGTTTGGTTGATTGGTTGATTGATTGATTGTTTGGTTGGTTGATTGTTTGGTTGATTGATTGATTGTTTGGTTGATTGATTGTTTGGTTGATTGATTGATTGTTTGGTTGATTGATTGATTGTTTGGTTGATTGATTGATTGTTTGGTTGATTGATTGATTGTTTGGTTGATTGATTGTTTGGTTGATTGATTGATTGTTTGGTTGATTGATTGTTTGGTTGATTGATTGATTGTTTGGTTGATTGATTGATTGTTTGGTTGATTGATTGTTTGGTTGATTGATTGATTGTTTGGTCGATTGATTGTTTGGTTGACTGATTGATTGTTTGGTTGATTGATTGATTGTTTGGTTGATTGATTGATGATTGATTGTTCATTAATGAAACAAACATCACTGTGCCAAAGCCACATTGTGATGCATTCACTTTTTCATATAAGAAATTTGAATATCACTTACAAAAATAAGCAAAATAATAAAAATTTAACAATACCATATATATATACTTTGTTTTTCCCCACAAACTAGGATGACTTGTTCTAATCTATATTCTAGATAAGCTTAAGCATATAGTCTGAATAGAATGACAGACATAAAACATTAACATATATGATTACCAGTAAAGATTGATGGGACCAGGAAGTTTGTGTATTTTTGTATACCATACTTTCAAATGATTGATGCCTTTTCCTATAAACGCTACACAGACATGGGCTATAGGTGTTGGATATAGTTAAAGGTAAAGACCAGTATTGGAAACGCCCCAATTTCAAAAAATGAAATGGAAGCTCTAATTATCAATCATGTGAAAGAATATGTTTTGACTAATCCATCATGATAAAAAATTTGCCGGGAAACCGCCTACTAATTGATATATTTGATAAATTAGTTTATCTATTGGTGTGTGAGAGATAAACACACGTGTCGCGCACGTGTGCGTATAGTCCCATATACATCTTTCTGTGTACAGTGCTTGTAACTTTACGAAGACTGGGCCAAGTTTCTTATCATTTTGATGATTCCAGAACCTTGCAGTACACACCAATACTTATATGCTAGATGATCAACCTTTTCTGATCGATTCCACAACGTTTCTTTCACAATGCAATCACATGATCATAACTGGTCTTTACCTTTAATAATGGAAGGTGCACATATAAGTTTGTAGAGCCAGAAGGGTGTTAAATTAAATGAATTGAGTTTATGGCTATCAGGGGATAATGTATTTTTACACTGGCAGATTTAAGGGGGACATTTACCCCCCCCCCCCATCTTGAAAACCCAAATAGGCCTACTAAACCCCAATTTTTGACCAAAAGACATATTAAATAGTGTGACACCTTGGGGGGGGGGGGAGGGCAAAATTATGTGATTACTTATTGGCATGTCTTATATTGTTAAGAACTATGCGCCCCTTCCCCCCCCCCCCCCCCCCCTTCCCAAAAAATTAAGTCATTAAACTTCCCCTGATTATTACGTAGTATTTTTATACCTTCAACCATGGATGCTCTGATACTTCTTTTAGTCCTGGCCTCTTACTGTTGATGGAAAGAACCAAAAAAGAATAGAAAAACATGATCAAATTAGGTTAATGTATATGTATTTTTGAAAACACAAAGAATGACACAGTACTGTAAGTTTACAAATATGACACTACAGTAATAAAAACCAATATTGAAAGTGATGAAGTAGTTTTAACAAATACCAAAGTTGAAATTGAGATTAGCTGGATTTCACCTATACATGCATTTGTGGAATTGCTTAGCTTTAAGCATTCACTGTGTTTATGTTTACACTTTCCTTTACTAGAAGCAAGTAAAGAGGAGTTGAGTTGAGATGACTTAAGTCAGTATGGAGTCTGCCTGTAGAACCAAAGATTCTGGGTTCAAATCCAGCCCAGGCGAATGACTCGCATAATGTCATCATCCCCTGTTTCATAGATGCAGGCTAGGTTCGGTCCCTCTCTGTCCCTAGGATAGGATGAAAGGTAGGAACTCACTGCACACTCTGAGAAAGAGAAGGGGTACTAGCTGATCCATCTGCCTATATAAAAAATGTTGTTCACTCTTCCTTTTCTAGGCATAAGTAAAGCCAAATCCATATTCATTTCATTAATTAATTTAATCTATGATCATGATAATAATATTCATAAACACCATAGCACATGGTTTAGCAGTATACTCACTCTGCATTCATTTCAAACAAGAGCCAGATAAAATCCTGAGCTTCATCTGAGATGTCATCCCAAACCTCATCATCAAAGTCCCACTGACCACCTCGGACATTGAGAAGGGTCTGACGGTCATCTTCACCAGCAAACGGAGATATACCACTTAGTCTGGGATGATAATATAAGAGAGAGAGAGAGAGAGAGAGAGAGAGAGATCATTTGAGCAGTTGAAATGAAGCTTGAGCATGATCACAATGATAAATGTTGATTAAAACTGAAAACCTGACCTACAATGAAACACTCCTGATCCAAGGGGTATTGCTATAATATTCATGATTACTCATGAACATATACCAGCAGAATTAAAATAGAGCTTGATAATGTAATCTAATAACTCTTTTTTCAATCATGAGGGAAATCTTTCATATTCAATATGTAATATTATCATATAAACAGGTTAGATTAACTTGATGGGAGGCAGAGAAAGGAGGAAAATCAAAGGGATATGGAAAATAACACAAAATAAACTTATAATTATGCGAGTTCAAATTTGAGAGAGAGAGAGGGGGGGTGGAATATTTGAAATAATAGAATGACAGAGATAAAGAGAAAGACATGTTGACAGTGTGGGCTGTGAAAATAAGAGGGAGAGAGGGAGAGAGAAACAAAGAAAGAGAAAGAGAGGGAGAGGGAGGGAGAGAGAGAGGGGGGAGAGGGAGAGAGAAAGATAGAGAGAGAAAGAGAGATAAAGAGAGAAAGAGAGAGAGAGAGAGAGAATGAGAGTATAACTGTTTTAACTAATAATAAAGAGAACTAAAGCTGTCATGCAATAGAAAATAAGAACTAAACAATAACAAGAGTTCCTATGCACATGTACACTTACAGAATAAATGCAATGACACCAACGCCCCATACATCTGCTCCAGTGGATACAGGTTGCTTGTTGACGACCTCAGGAGCCACAAACTCTGGGGTACCAAACTTACATGTGATATCCTCTCCTTCCTTCAACACAGCTGCTAGACCAAAATCAATCAGTTTGATGTCATCAGACTCTGGGGCCACCAAGAGAATGTTCTCAGGCTGGTGGTAAAATAACAGGAAGAATAATGTAAAGTATTAAATTTACAGGAAAATCTCAATTTTACACATTTTTATGTTATTCAGTATTTTAAATTTTTAGTACCGAGCAATTGTTCCTACTATGTATTATTATTATATATTGTAACCAAATTTTATTATCTGTAAACAGTTATTTTACATGGTGAATAAAACAAACAAACAAACAAACAAATATACGTGGAGCAATATACATGCATTTCAGTTCAAATTTCCTATTCAGTATTAGCCTGATAATATTGGTATCACCGAGGAGACTTTCATTTTAAAACCTGATAAACCAAATTTGTGTGAGATGTTCATCACCATACAGTGCTCCATACAATAAATTTTGCAGTTTTTACATTTCAGGAAGAAATACTAGACTATTCTTAATCTGGGCATAACAGTAAATGTCTAGTTTTGATGCAAATGTAATCATGAAAAGTTTAAGCACGAAAATGCAGATTAATTAATTTGATTGACTGTGAGAAAATTGTGTGATATAGAAGTTTGGCAGTGGAAATTCATAAGAGAGACCTGGGGGGTGTTTCACAAAGACTAAAATCGAAAGATTTTATGCATGGCTGATTGTCAACAAAACAGAGTTAAGTCGTTTGTCAACTCTGTTTGTTGCTACGGCAGGCATCCAGTGGAGACAAATTTGTTTAATAAAATTATGCAAATGCAAGCATTACTTAAACAAACAGAACTTTGTTGTTCCTGGCTCATTTTTTCTGATTGAGGTGTCATATGAGAGAGCAGAAAATGAACTTTCTAGAAATGTGATTTTCTCTTTGAAATTCAGATACCATCCGCCAAATGACTTTTTGGTACCCTTTCTTCAAATTGATTTTAATCACTCATGTGTGAAATATGCATCATATGAGTTGCATCAAATGAAGAGTAGGATCTACGCATTACAAACATGTTTCATTTATTAATTATAATTGTGATTAAGTTATGATAAAAAATTGACAATTCTCGGTTTTGTTTTTTCTGGGACGCACTGTATACTATGGTAGGCGATTTATGCCCTTAAAAAGTTTTGAAACAAATGTAGAATTAGAGGGAAAAATCCTTAGAAATTATGATCTTCAGATATTTTTTCCTTCAATAATGAACTATTAATTGAGGACTTACCTTCAGATCTAGATGGACGACATTCCTATCGTGCATGTAGATGAGACCATCGATGAGCTGCTTGAGGAAACCAACAGCTTCACTCTCTGAGAAAGAATCTCTCTGGACGATACGTTCAAACAACTCTCCTCCCGTCAAACTGGTAGATAGCAGCAAGTCAAGGAATAGAATCAGCAAATTATAAAGAACAAGCAGCTGCTTGAACGTGAATTATATCTTTGCCTAATTGATATATGACCAATACAGAAGAAAAAAAAACGAGTTCATGTAGTGGATACTCAATCAAATCTGACTGTAGTATGATAGAAGGATACCAGGAAAATGATAAGAGATTTCACTTTGACTATGCTAAAACACCAATTCTATGATTTCCTTCTGATGAAGTTTGGATATCAATTGAATTTTTTCAAAAGCATGATCACACTAATGGCTATATGTTTTGATCATAAGCACTCACATGCAAAAACAAAATGTTCAAACAAAGTAAAATTATTGTTACAGTCGACTTCATAAAAGTCATTCCCAAGACAATTATATGCAATGATGTATTACTCCCCACAGCTCAAATCCATTGCTTATATATTTCTAGCTGATTTCGTTAAAACGATAAACGTATTAAGTCACTGTTCTCATGCAGAATTAGATCAAATTTGCCCTTTTAGGAGGCAGATGCCGGGTTTCCTAGAAGATATGGTTTCCTGATTCATGATAAAGACAGCATATAACTTCCTAACCACAAACACATAGCTTCCTTGATATCCTTGACCCCCAGAAGGACATAGAGTACCGAAGCTGTGACATCATAGAAATCCATTTTGAAAATTTCTCAATTTGAACTTCATTTTCCACAAGAGCATAAAAAATATTGTCCATATGTCATAAGTATTGGCTGAGATATGACCATACAAATAAAAGCATTTCAATAGGAAATCACTGTTATTTTGCTCAAGTTCATAACATTACAAACCAGAGCAAAACAACGGTGATTTCCTATTGAAATCTATTTATTTGTATGGTCATGTCTCCGCCAATACTTAACATATTCAATTGTTTTTCACCATTTGGACATTGTTTTTGATGCTTTTTTCTGAAAATGAAGTTCAAATTTGGAAACTCTAATTATAGTTTCTTGATGACGTCACACTTGACCACTCTATTAAACCTTTGATACATTATGTGAGTTATTGCCCTTCTAACTCTAAGCAAACAAAGACAACACCAATAAAGTGTAACCTTCCAACTCCTATATCTACATTTGCTCCTACAGTTGAGCACTGTCAGAAATTGCAGTTTCACTAAACTTGCTTATATATATATATATAGATATATATATAGTTGTATGTCATTAAAATGAGCCTGTCTTTTGAACACACATATGAGACTGTAATCAACATATTCCAAACTGAAGTTCCAAGAAGTTCAACGTAAGCATAGTCACCTTCAGTGTTTAATGGGCCAAATACCTTTAATATTCTCTATAGAAAAAATGTAGTACTGTTTGCTCTAGATATACAGGACCTTTTATTATTCAGACATAAATCTGAAGTAGTTTCCTGTTATGTGCAGATTTTTTTACTTGTGAATGTCATAATTGACCTTTGTTCAGTATTAAAAGCATGAGCGCTTTAGCCATTCCCACAAAGCAATGTCAACTTTACATTTAGACCTATAATAATATGCAACAATGCAACATCAAAATGATCAGAAAAGAATTTATTAGAAGATGAAAAAATGGCAGAGAAAGAAAACTTAATGCAAACTATCATTTTGCAAAATGGGAATTACTATTTATCTTAATGTGAATACTAGCTGTAAACTGCAGTGTGGACTATAGTTTATACACAAAGAGAAGTTATCATACTACATATTACTGATCTCAAGCCTGTCTAAAAGAATATGCTCAGACAAACATACATACATACATATTCCTAGCGTAGTTGATACCAAGAATGTAATCACAGTCCTAACAATATTCCAATGCTTGTAGACTCCTTACAGTGAATAAATATCCACTGACATTAAATCAGATATGACGTATATCCTCTACATATACTATAAAACAGTGTAAACTCACACATGTGCCTATCAAATTCAAATGAAATGCATGTACATCTAACCACTACATGTAGGGTATATATACACATATAGGTTTCTCATTACCTATTAATCATTTGCCGTTAAAAAAAAGGAAAATCTGTGTCACGCGGAAAGGTGGAGTGCTGAAACAACAACAGGAAACTAGCCAGAGTAGTTGAACAAAGAATTCTAGTGACAATTGGAGTAACATCTGACATTCTGCTGGTAATGTGATGCTGCTGACATATTGAATGATATTACTGATTGAATTTATTTTGCACAATGATACAGAACCATAGGTCAAGGAAAACAAAAGCAAAACCAAGACAAGAGAGAGAGATAGAAAGGAAGAGGAAAATAGAGATAGAGGGAAAGAGAGGGTGACAGAGAGAGAGAGAGAGAGAGAGAGAGAGCATGGACCTTTCTGTTAATTAAGCCATGGTGAGAGACAGAGAGAATGACTGCAGAGAGAGAGAGAGAGAGAGAGAGAGAGAGAGATAGGACTACGGAATAGTAATTATAAGAGATAGTCAATAATCCAACAGGCTGACATTCAAATTAACAGACTTAATATCATTTGCCAACATGATATCCTTCATCAAAGTGGCAAAGCAAAGTGGACATACACATAACACAATGCAATCCACTCATCTACCGGTAAATCAAATACCAAAGTATTTTACATCAGTAAATAAAATCAGAATGCAAATAAATAATCATAAGCAGACAATCTCTGTGACATATATAAGTACAATTCACTAAATGATTTATCTCAGCAAACATATATTCTGAAATCTATAGGGTATAATTGTGCCCACTTACCATGAATGTCGTCCTTATACTTCCCTGAATGGAGCTGGAATGAGCGTATTAATGATTGACTTAGTTTAAACAACCTAAACTGCTCAATTACAATTCGGTTGCTGTGAACCACAACTGATAACATTTGTTTAACAAGGTCATTTGATAGGTATACCACTAGCTATATGATCGATAGTTTGCCCTTGGTGTCAGTCAACAAAGTTAATGAAATTTGATTGTTTAGCTGAGAATAGTTCGATTTAAGCAGCTACTGGGTGGACTTTTCAGTAAAATACCTACCCTAATATTTAATGAATTTAGTTTTTTTTAATTATTCTTTTCTGGGGGCAAAGGTTAGGTTCTGCAAAACTGTTAGTACTCACAGACTACTAATATGCCCTTTTAGCTTCATTTTCTCTTATATAGACAGTAATGAAAATCACTAAAAGCCTATATCCTCTAATAGAATCCTTGTCTGTATTTGTTTATGACTGCATATTCTCAGAAGTATTCTCAGTCTGTATATATATGTAGGCACAAGAAATTCACAGGGAATAGGTTCGCCTTGACCCAATTTACAAAACATGAACAAAGACTATCTAGGAGTCAGACTGAAAGATAGCTATGTCCTCATGTCCTCACAGGACAATCATAGTTTTTAAATTTAAGTTTATGAAACCTTGAAGTTATAAACAATGCTCTACTAAGCTAACTATGACAAGGATTCACACAGGGCCAAAAAATAAGTATTCAATTTTTTTTCAAACTACAAGTTGGTCAAGTATTCATTTTAACTACAAGCTTGTGTAATCTCAAAATTTAATTGCATCCGCATGGCACATAACTTTGAATACTTACTGGGCATCATCGCAATTGGGATAAAAAAAAAAACGCAACTCCCATTTGCACATAGTGACCTGTGTTACAAGCACATGGTGTCAGGCCGACTTACCCGGATGTTCCTTAATTTTCTATGCTAATTTCTCAGCCCATATACATTTTTTTAACCAAAATTGTTTAGCATATGTCATTTATTTGTAATCTTGAATATTCAGTGTAAAATTTGTTGTATTCTGTGAGAATTTAATTTCTACATTTAGCAGAAAGTTTTTTCTCTAAGATATGTTGTGGTTTGCAACTTCGAGTTAAGAACTCACAGTTTCATAACTACGAGTGCATCTACAAAGTCCTAAATGCAAGATTACTTCAAAGTTTAAAATGACTTAAACTTCAGTTTAAGGAATATGTCATGGGAACCCCACCATTATTTAAACTAACTAATGTTAGCTAGTTAATGCCCTTAGACAATATCATGATTATCACAAAACATAACAGATTAAGATTATAGCAACTAGAAACACAGGAACACAGCTGATTGCAATGTTAGCTGTTACTAGATAACAGACAATGATAAAATAAACAGCTCCTTCAAAGAAGGTCAGTAGATTTATTCGTTCTAAGTTGAATTGAGCTGCCTAAATTAAAGCCCATCTAAAGATATTCAAATGAGTGTAGAGTGTACAAGTAATGAGAATGACTGTATTATAAAAGTAAATAACATATCATCTGTTAGAAGAGTAAATGGCATCAACATTATCTAAGTATAATAATGCCATTCTGGATCTCAACAGAACATTGATCAAATCAAATCAAATCAAATCAAATCAAATCAAATCACTGATATATGATGGAAGTATTAAAGATTACAATTATGCATGAAGACCATTGTAGCTATATTCTAGGGCAATTTAATGTTATTGATGAAGTGTGAAATATATGTAATATAAATGCAAATACTTAATTATCTGCTTATGAAAAGAAAAGATAACTCACCTAGCACCTAGCAGAGCCTTGATTTCAATAGAGAATGAGGAATACAAATATCATCTTGGTTTTATCCCTTCTACTGGCTTTTACATGAAATCAAAAGAATGATTCTCTCCAATAAGTCATGAAGATTATACCAAGGTAATCCTGTATTTGGATGTTATCTACTACTCTATGTTATACATTCTAATGTTGAATTATTCAGTAGCACTCATGCACAAGCAAAGTGAGTTCAGAGCCTTGCTAAGCTTTGCACAAGTGATTGTAAAGCTGATTCCTTTCATACATGCTGACAGTGTAAACACACACTTTCATAACCTGCCACTTCTCGCTATCCTTTGTTGATTATTGTGCTTACTAATACAAATACTGTAATAACTGAGTCTGCCACTTTTCCCTCTCTCTCTCTCTCTCTCTCTCTCTCTCTCTCTCTCTCTCCCTTTCTCTCTTTCTCTCTATCTGTCTAAAATCTCTCTATCTCTCTCTCTCTATCTCTTGATCTCCTTTTACAGTTATGTCTAGCACTCTAATTCCTACTTAAACCCTTCTTTTGTTGACTGACACTGACATGACACATATCTTAGTTGGCTGCATTAATCATATCTTCTTAACCCTTTCAGTGCTGCTAATGGGTTTCAATAGCCAAAATTCTAAATGGTATTTATCAGTTTCGGCTTTTCGATTTAAAGTTTGTATCCGTGCTTGAAATTGGTTTATGAATTGTAAAGTTTGAAATTCATAGAACACTGTCATCATCATGAGAATGTACAATGCAAAAATCATTTTAAACTTATGTAATGAAATCTTTGCTATGATACATGTTTAATTTTGTTTTAATTAGATCACATTGCCTCAATATTGCAATTTACATGTATAAGGGAAATAGGGTGAATTATAATGTAATTGAAATCTTTCAAATCAACTAAAACACAAATTCAATACCTACTACATTGCAATTAAAAATTATGTCTAGATTATGTTATATGTCATTGCAATGTTTGCACATTTCAACAGTTGATGCACAAACTTAATGAAATCATTAAAGATAAAGACATAAAACTAATGAAAGGATACATCTCCATCGCCATGACAACTTCTCTCTTGGTCTCATAGGCATCAAAGAGCTTGATGAGTCTCTTATGATCTAAGATACCCATCACAGCTATCTCATTCCGGACCTCTTCCCACATGCCTGCCTTGACACGGATCGTCTTGACGGCACACTCGCTACCGTCTGCTTTAGAGATACCTTTGTGAACAACTCCATAGGCTCCTCTGAAATAAGACAAAGTTAAGATTAAACAAAATTATTATCCTTTTGGCAAGAGAAATATGAAGTGCCTTTCCACAAGAATGTCAAATGCCATATATTCTAAACTGAATGACAAGCACCACTAAAATAAATCTTACTTATAAAGACTAGCTTGAGAAATATATACCTTTAAAACATTTGTTCCTATTCTATCTTAATCTTATAATGTATAATTTTATGATTGCACCATACTCTTACTATATAACTACTAGTCAACATCTGTTCATAACTTGGAGGATTGTGGAGTAAGAGTCATTTTCAGGGTAATATGTGTAAAGCACCATGAGCGTCAGAACCTGGCTGATACCGGCGCTATATAAATAACCATATTATTATATATCAATTGAGCCAACCTGTTGCTAGAAAGCAAAAAATGTGAAATAAAATCCTTCTTGATGGCGATCACAGAAATCTGATGAAATACTTTCTTTCCATATTTACCTTCCAAGCTCAGTGAGGAGTTCATATTCATCTTCAACGTGTATGTCTTTCTTGATAAAGACTCTCCTATATCCATCAGGTCCAGCTAATTATCATCATGGAATAGAACAAAGATGAGACAGACAGGATGATCAGAACTAAGAGGTGATAAGGAGGGTCACCTTTATATATTTTGTATTAAATGTGATGTAATTTTGTCATGTGTGCAAAGGTATGTCTTTCCTTTTGAAAAAAAAATCAGAGATCAGATAATGATGAAGATAAACAATAATTAACAAGAATAAATCAACTAAATCTGTCATCGATATTGATCACAGCATTACTCTGTTATTGTTTCCTTTGAAACTAGCTTCCAGTAATAGGAGAGTCTATAATCCATTTTAAATATTAGATTCCAACATACATCAAACACTGGAGTTTTCAAACTTAGAAATCTTAAAAACATTGGTATTAATGGGAAAAACGTTAGTATTAATGGGAAAAACTTTAATAGTTCTATATATTCTATTTTTCGGATCTATCAAGGGACAGGAACATACATGTGACATAGATTTCAGCTGAATGCGAGACACTGCCAGCTATGTTTGATGCTTCCAGCGTATAGACTCCGCAATCCTCTTTGTCAAAGTTGTTGATCTCCAGCGCGAAGCCCTCTTCTCCTTCATAGAAGAACTGATACCTCTCAAAGTCTTCGATGACTTTGCCATCCTTAGACCAGATGACCTCTGGCTCTGGTATACCGTCTATACTGCATTCCAGCCGAATGGACTGACCGATCGTTCCCTCCGTGTCTTTATAGGTCTCAACAAAATGAGGGGGCTCTGTCATGGCGAAAATATAACAAAGATATTAACATTTATATACCGTTTATGAACATTGCTATTTTTATACTTATGAAATTTGTTAGATAAAGAAATAAAGAGTAAGGAAGAGACTCAAAACAATTGATCAAGTCTAGGATAGCCCTACTTGGGATTAATAGGCTTATTGTTTTCATTGGAAGACAATTGCTCAAAATATTCAGAAGATCAAACATATTTATTCAGAATTCATGCAAAATCTCCACAATGTACTAAGAAAATGTGATCACATTTTGGAAATCATTGCCATTACTCATTAAGTCCATGAGAATCTGTATCGTACATCACATGAGCTTTTCCAATTGTCATAATCACTAAAGTGATAGTAGTCTTAAACCATTCGGCAAGGCTTTGACAAAAAAAAGACTTCCTGACTAAACATCAGCACATGATGATGCTTACAATGTCTAGGGCCTTGACAAGTTCTTAAAAAGAAATCCCTATTCATACAGACAAGAGACAGATTAAGTTGGGATCATAGATCAATTTAAACGTACTATTCAGCCCTGATTTATTAAAAGGGCAAATATAAAAGGAGATTAAAATAGAGAGGAAGAAACATGACAAGGACAGACCACCAGTTTTAGTGGTATTGCTTGAGTGGAAACTGAAGGACAAGATTATTCAGAAGTGGTATAGCTGATCTAATTTTAATTCAACTTACATTTTACAGTCCCTGCAGATTTTAGAATGTTGTTATATCACAGGTAACCATGTCATGGAGACTTTTATTACATAAATACATGTACTATAAGTTTAAACTTCAGACAAGATGTTGCACAATTTCATCTTTAAAAAAAATGAAAAATATCATTATTTTGACACTGTTAAATTTGTTTACATATTAAAGATTTGGAAGGGTATAGATTTTGTTTCCCTTCCTTCCAAAGTACAAGAAGTTGGGTAGGGAAATAAACATAAACTAGAAGCATGCTTATGTATTTGAGATTATCTTAAACATGCTCTAGTGACAATTACTCTATGCTTTATTTCATCAAAGATAGAATGTGATGGATAGGGTTGTGATTGTGCCATATATTAGGTTTAGGATTAGGCTTAGCAAAAGTGCTAGCTTCAGGGTTGCAGTTAGGAATGTGGTTCATAGTAGATCTATGGTTAGTGTAAGAGACTAGAAATGGAACAATATTGCTGGGAATAGCCACTGAAATCTTCCAGGAGCCAAAGGGTTGACACCAGTACACATCTCACCTGCGACATCAAGATAGAGTCTACAACTAGCCTCTCCGTGTTCATTGGTAGCTATACACCTGTACTCCCCTATCTCACTACTAGTGACCTTTACGATGTCTAGCGAGCAGACTCCATTAGCTTGAGAGGAGACCTTGAGGTTGTCTGAGTTCTTGAGGATCTCTTCCTCCCGCATCCAGACCACCTTGGGTTTTGGGTCACCAGACAGGGTACAGGAGAGGGTCGCTTTGCCATCCTTCACAGCGAAGACCTCCTCAGTGGTCTTCACAAACAGGGGCTGGTTTCCTGCAGATAAGAATGGGGAGATTTCTTTCTTAAAACCATGAATTCAGATCTTAGAATGAGGTCATCTATTTATATAGCAAACAATCATTTCTTCTTTCTAAACATCATCGGCCTACCTAAAGACTAGATTTAACACTATTTTTCATTTAGTTTACTTGTAAAATATTAATGGAATATACACGTATATCTTTTTCATTACATACCAGAACAAATTTATAGAGAGTCTTTATGCCCAAAACATGAATATTTCTTGCACTATTCATTAGGTTATGAAAATGAAATAAAGTTTTAAAAAATATGATAGGAAAATGGCACTATTAATACTGGCCTTCTTTTTTATTTGAGACAATAGCACATAATGCTTAGAACACTAGTATTCAGCCTAGCAATGAGAAGCATTGGCTAAAGTGCCATTTCAATTTAGTCACTCATCTGTTGCATAGAACCATGTATCTTATGAACAGAAATTGATTTACAACATTTATATATGTACAAAATTTATACCTAGTCCTGAGTAAAAGTGTTCAAAAAAATTACCAGCTACAGTACAGTATTGAGTGCTGTAATATTTAGGACATCACTAATGAAGTTTATTCTCCTAAAAGCATGCTGCCCTCTCAAGTTTAAAAACAGATAATGACCTTTATTTCACTCTGGACCTATAAATGGAGGGATATTCTCAAATTGTAATTTGATCAAATCAGCTAAAACAGGCGGACTAGGATTATTATTACCATACTCTTATCTAAAAATATTAACTGATTTAATGGACATGATTAAATTCATTGTCCTAAGATAATATGTGATAAAATCCATCACATCTGATTCCTCTATAAAAGTTTTTAAAACCTGACAAATATTTAAGAAACCAATCCTATGCACAGCATGTAACACAGCAAACAAGAACCTATTTACTGAAGGAGTATGATTTTCAATATCCTTCTACATTATGGTCTTAGATATGTGTAATAAGCTATTTGGTATTTTGAAACATTGCCTTGAAAAGTCTTCTACTTTCCAAAATATCAACAACAACAAAAAATACAAGAAAACTTTACTATCACTTGAGATATAAAATTAAAAGGCACTACCATATTCAGTACAACATCTCTACTTATTTAGCCCGTTTCAGCTATTTGTTTTACACTAGTGGGTTTTTCTTACAACTCTATGAAAAGATAAACATACAAATATATCACCAAACCCTATCCTTAAAAAATGAATTAATATTCAGGACTATGATGTGCCACTCAGAGATATCAGATGTATTTTCCATTTACCTATTAATTTACTGAACAGATGGAATTTCATAAGTTATGGGTATGAATCTAAGGGGCGTCAGGTCACGGTAGGAAAAAAGTAGACACAACTTTGATGAAACACACAGAATAGATAAGGACTTAACAATAAACACATTTCAGACTTCAAACAAAATGGATGAGAAAGTATGGAGAGGTATTAAATCAAGAAAAGATGCAGTTGATAATCACAATTTTACAAGGTAGTCGGAAATTCACATCAATATGAAAGAAAGTTTATCAAACATTAGGAATGAATTCACTGAAGACTTAAACTGCCAACAAACATGCGTTTTCTAAGGATTGGGGATCGGATGTTTTAAGAGTCATTCTGATAATGGGTAAAAAGTCGGGCGAGGAATTGGATGCAGACAGTGGAAGGGTTAAAGAGATTCCCTTAAATGGCAAATCACAACAAATCACACCTTAGAAAAGTTTGATTTTGATTGTTTTGTTCTTAGCCCTCTCCAAGTATACAAATATGAATTTCAAATAAGATTTGGGATAATAATAATAAAGGTACTCCTTTTTTCTCTGTCCATCTTAATAACATTCTAAAATATTCAGTTTTACAATCTATTAAAACAAAAATAAACTTTCTTGCCCAGCTTATCAGATAAAACATTGAATTTCATGTGAAACAATCTGTACTGATAGTATTAAGTTTCCACTTAACTCTTTTAAATAATTCTACCATGAGCAGAGATTTATTTCAACAGAAGTATTTTAATATCATTCTCAACTAAAGTACAGAACAACCTACTGTACTTTTTTCTTATGATTCAGATTTCCTAATTTCAAGAGTAAAGGCAGTTGATGTGGCTACACAAAGGGAAAGTCATCAATAGGAAACCAGCATTAATAAGCGTAAAAGAGGACTGGAATATGCAAAAGGAATGGTCAAATAAGAAATGAAAGAAACAAGAGTGGGAAAATCACATCAGAAATTGCAAGGAATTGAACAGATGAATTTGATATTGAATCTTTAAGGCTCAATGCAGCTTGTGCGGAATGGCAGCAAAAATCTGATTGCAAGAGAAGAGTTATGGGTAACCTTTGTTTGCTGTGCTGTTGGACTGTGAAGGCGCATGTCTCGCCTTATTGCCTGAAAGATGGGAGGAGAGAAAGAGAGCAAGGTCGAAAGGAAATACCTTCAAAAACTCATGCAAGTAGATTAAGGTGTAGATCCATCTCCCCCTTTTTCTATTGAAAGAAAAGACATGCATTGGATACTGAGAAGGGGTTAAACCAGGAAAATGTACATATTTATGGATGACAGGTAGACCTAAGCTCGTACAAGACACGATAGTTTGTTGCAAAATACATATAAACATGAACAAAATAAGATGGTATTTCCATCACATCAATAAAAGAGAATAACTGGGAATGACTCTCTATGATAAACATGTAATGGAAAAGAGAAATTATTAATAAGAGACTTGTAAAAGACATAGAACATGCAGCAGTGCCAAGAACTGGCATACAAGAATGTCCATCGGGTGATGCAAACCTCTGGTAGCCCCTAGTCACTCCATGTCACACCCCTGCCACTCTCTCTCTCTCTCTCTTTTGTCCAGCCACACCCCTACTACACCCTCTTTGGTTAAGTTGCATCCTACCACTCCCGCCTTTTTTTTTGTCCTGATGTACCTAACACATCCCGTCCAGTTTCACCCTTATAATATCCTCTCTGGAACAGTTGCTCCCCTATCGTACCCTGTCTGGTTAAAATACATCTGTACTCACCACAGGCTGTGGTATGCAACCACACTATGTCTTGCCTAATTACACCCCTACCCTATCCCATTTGGTTTAGATGTACCTCTACTTAAGGAACTCATTCTTTGGTCTAGTAAACTAATCTTGTAAACACCCCTAGCATACCATGTTTGGTCCAGCCATACCACTACAATTCCCTGTTTGGTCAAGTTAAACCCCTACCATATCCTTCCTTTTCCAATCGCACCATCACACCCTATTTTGTCTACCAGTAGTCACACCCATCCCATACCCCTACCCTACTCTCCCTGCTCCAATCACACATCTCCTTTCTTACCCACATCCTTGAGCTTGATGAGATCCGACTCCTCTCCCGGTTCGCTGATCCCACTCTCGCTCTCAGCACGCACCCGAAACATGTAGGCACCTTTCTGGTCCATCTCCTCTACACAGAACTTGGTATCAAGGATATCGGTAGCGATGAGTGTCCACTGCTTGCTGTAGGTGTCTTTGGCTTCTAGGATGTAATTGAGCTGAGTGCGGGACTTCTTGACAGGTGCAGCACCCCACGTTAAGGTGATACCGGTCTGATGGATGTCAGAGATACGGGGCTTACTACCAATCCATCCACCATGAGCTAAGCACAAAAGAACAGTATTCACAGAGATCAATGACCACATGGTTTATAGGGTAGAGGACTCATCCCTTTGGAGGATAACCTCTACATAATGACACAGAAATCAAACAGTTTGTATATACTTTCTTAATGGAGGAACACATAAGGAAGAGATAAACCAGAAAAAAAGGTGATTTACGAATGTGAATCTGGTAAGACTATTCACCTTAAAATCTTTATAGAATAATCAACCAGGGCCAAGAACAAAAAGAACATTAGAACATCTACGGATGAATATCTTGTAAATCTTTGTATTGCACTTCATCTGACCCTACAATTAGAAAATGTGTACAGAAAGAAAACACAGGCTTTACAGACATCACAAACACAAGTATTTAATCTTATGAACTATTATCCAAATATGAAATTTCACCTAACACCAAACACTGATCAAAAGGACCATTAAACAGGATAACACAGTGGAGGGATATATTTACCCACATAAAGAAGAGCATAAGTAGAATTCAGTAATCTAAAATATGACTTTCTTGCAAAAGATAGGCAAAGAAAGTATAACTTCATTGAAGGATCACTCCAGAAATTATCAGTGATGGGGAACTAATGATAATGCTTCAAAACACAGATGGCAATCAGTTTGATTTATCCCTTGAACCTTTCTCTGGATGTCTTCTCAAGTACAACCCTATCTACTTGTGAGCAGAGTCACACACAATGTATAGCATGCAGCTGTTTCTAGCAAGAAGCCTTGGTATTAGCACTGGCCAAGACCAAGTATAAATAGCACCCTTTCCCTCCCTCCTTCTACCATGCTAGTACTAATAAACACACACACATCTGACCTATTTCTTGCTGGCCTCATACTACTTCAAGAATCTTGAAATGGCTTTGAAACATAATTGTTTGGGTCTGATATATAGTCATCATAATATATGATGCTTTTACTTAGATCTCAGCACATCATTTTGTTTTCTTTAATTCTGTATGTACAGGAAGGTCCTTGATAGATCTATGATGATAAGTTTTGAATGGTGATTATCTCCTAGATTATGTGAACTATAATGCACTTTATGTACTTTTGAATATTTTCTAGCCATTGTAATCATACAAATACTCTGATTTTAATATTTGATTTGTTTTTCATTTGCTAGCCAACTCAGTTTATGTACACAAATCATCTAGACTGATAAGCAGTACTAAAAGATGACCATTTGTTTTGCTCTAAGAAAGTCAATTGGAGTACATGTAAATGATAATCTACTCAAGATCACAGACATATCCACCATACTCACAAATATATCTAACTAAAGGGTTCCTACTCATTCTTATATTAGTTTCCCATCAATATTATTTACTTCCACTAATGCTCATGAGATAATACCCCCTCTTAAAATAAAATGTGACAAATTCATATACTGCTTGGAAATTGTAATTTCTGAACAAAGTTGAATAAAGATAGTAAAATCAGAACTTAGATACTATCGTGTAGGGCATAAATTGGAACTGGACAACAAAAAATTCTACAGACATAGCCTACCTAAGGGTACAATGTTTTATTGAAATGTGATATCTGTTATGGCACACAGGAACAAAGTAGAAATCTGCCAATTTCCCCTCAGGTATTGTTTTGATTTCATTCTAGATCATATTTTGATCTGCTATGTGTAATTCATTGACCTCATTCTGGCTCTATAGGAGGCGTAATTCAGCAAGGCAGGGTGTAGTTTAGAGATCACATGAATGTGTTGCATCCCTCTGTTATTGGAATCAGGAGAATGTCCATGTGCTGTTCTGTTCCGCAAGAATGGAACCATCACATCATTAGGTTTCTCATTCTTTTTTGTTACATTGGTTTCTTTAATTTCTCCCATCTCCTGTCTCTCCCTCTTCCTATTCCTCTCTCTCTCTCTCTCTCTCTCTCTCTCTCTCTCTTTCTCCCCCTCTGTCTGTCTGTCTGTCTGTCTGTCTGACTGTCTCTCTCTCTCTCTTTCTCTCTCTCTGTTTTTGCTGACTTTATTTTCTCAGTTTATATGCGTCTAAATTGTCATGTCATGACCCTCTTCCTATTTGCTTTCTTATTCACTTAAATTAAATGTCAATTTTCTATCAATATCAAGGCCTCTATCCTAATGCTTCCCTTCCCTTTTATCATTACCCCAATATAACCTCTTTGGTCGTTTGATACCAATAAATGGATTCACAAAACAAATACAAAAGGTTAATCTACCCTATTCTAATCATCAAGAATGTTAAAGCTACATCTAGACCAATTTCAAATCCATCTACTGAACATGATGAGTAGAAGCTTTCAAAGTTATCTCTTTTTCTCAATCTCTACATCTTAGTTAATCCATTGCTTCCTGGAATAGGGTGGTCTATGTATTAAGCCTAGGGAAATGAGAGAAATGCAGTAGTCAACAGGTTAAACTATGATTTCCCTTTACCAGGTTTATATATCTATGTCATTTCTCTTGATTTATTCTTCCCTGAGCTCATTCCAAAGCTTTACCGGTTAATGGTTGCTCCTACATATTCTACTGTCTATCTGTCTGTCTATCTGTCTCTCTCAGTATCTGTCTATCTATCTAACCCTGCTTTTCCCTCTGTTTCCCTCTTTTTTTCTTATCTAACTCCTCTCTCTCTCCTCTCTCTTCCCTCCTCATCCTCCCCTCTCTCTCCTCTCTCTTCCTACCCATGTATCAACCCTCTCTAATATCTTTCTATCTCATACACACTTCCTCTCCTCCCACAAATTATATGTTATCCTTATCCCCTTCTCTCACTTCTCTCTTCATCTCTCTCCATCTTTCTTTCTGCCTCATTCTCTCTTCCTTCATCTCTCTCCCTTGCTCTTCCCCATCAACACATCTTCATGTCAAATTGTTTATAGCTACACAGCAATACATTCATCACACACGCTCTGACAAGATCAACTTACAAGCACTGGTATTTTACGGGACCAGAAAGAATGTGACCCCATTCAAATCTTCATCCACTACAGACTCTATACAGACTCTATACATCCATTACAGACTACCCTGACCATACAGTCAAGAAACTATACCATACAAACTCTTACTGATATCCACTGTACTTCCAATATCTAGCATCTTGTCTGTTTGGAGCCAGAAGGGTGTTGATTTGCATTTACACAAAGATAATGACCTTCTGACTCCAAACAGACTATATAACTGTAGACCTGTACCTAATAATTCAAACTGTGCTTCCATCATTTATGTTAAACATAAATTTATCATTTTTTAATTAATAATACTATTATTTTTTAGAACACAGGCAGGTGTAACAAATGTTCATCCACAGACATACAATGAGAAGCAGAATTTCATTACTAAACATTAATTAATTAATGCATTCACTCAGGCACTTTTCACCAGCTTTAAATTCTTTAATTGTCAAAGGATACCATTAAAACCAAGCACAATTACCGTTATGTCTGTGATATCATCTAAATCATGTTTCATTTAAGCCTTCTCTTCTTGATCTACAACTGCCTAAATTTAACCTAAGGTAGTCTTATCGCACGTTTAAAAAAAACGCTAAGTTCATCCGATGTCCAAATCTAAAAGAGGAACTTTGCAGATGTTTTCTGATTTCAATCCCATTCAAAAAGTGTAGTCAACTAATGTGACAAGAGAACATTCCATGGATTCTTAGTTTCTGATTCACTTGGAGGAACTCCATAAATCTCTAAAAACCAGAAGTGGAAGTTGTTGCCTGACTTGTCACATTCCAGGCATTCAAACATTAGTCCAGTGATGAATCAATTTATTTTTGGTAGTCATGGACCTCTAAAATTGCACGGCATGGATTTGATTGTTTTTCATAAGATGTGCAGAGTTCTGAAATAGCTCCACACCACTATTCTCAGGTACACTATCCCAATTTCAGTAGTAAAACTTTTATGAGTTGATATTATGTGTTCATGTCTTTACGTGTGTAATAATCTGTTTTTCAACTTAATCACATATTTTGTTTTTGGTTATTTTAACAATCAAATACAGGTCAGAAACATTAATATTATTTTATATATCCCTGACAATATCACTATCAATATGTTAAAACTTAAATAGATTGCATGTCATTTCAATTGCATAATTTACTTTAATAGTTTGGCATAAAACTGGTGGGTTATATTATAATGTTCAGTCATTCACATATGTCATGGTAAACCACGACAGTATTTTCGTTTACTAAATTAATGCATTGGTCATTTGCACACTCACTTTTATGTGTGTTATTAGATATACAATGTTGAGGTACAGCATTCTTAAGTACACTTAAAATACTCCCATGATAAACAGCAGCATATGTGAACCAGCCTTTATTATGGTTAGACATTACAATGATAAAAGGAAAATGAGATTCTCTTAAAATACAGATGTCAGAGAGGACATAAAATAAAATGATGGAGCACATAAACAAAAGCCTTCACGATTTAATACTTGTGTATTCATATCCAGTCTACATAGTCATGACAAATAATACAACCATATGTCTAGTTCACTTAACGAGCACCATTTGTTCATAAAGATCTTAAGGTGATTATTCTTACCAGATTCAGATTCCTACATCACCTATTTTGGGGTTTTCTCTCTTCCTTATGTGTTCCTCCATTAAGAAAGTATACCTACAAAGCTGTTAACTTGATATACCTGGTCAACATTAGTGTAAATAAGTGCATCACAGTTGGAAAGTTTGTATCCACATTACTAGTACTTGTTTCTATCATGTATCAGGGGTAATCATAAATAACTGCATGTTTCAACGCTGGTGTCTGACAGAGTTCAATGGTCTACTCTTGTCATATTTGATGAATCACAGTACATGTATGAACATATTTCTGCTAAATAGAAGAATACAATTTGACATGACAGAGTTGCATAAAGAAAAATGAAGTAGAATGACAATTCCACAAAACAAATGGCCACAACTTTGCCCGTTATTCATTTGTAATTACTACAGTGTATTACCTTTTCAAAGAAACTTTGGATCTTAAAGAGCGCCTCAGAGTAAAAAAAAATATATGAATCTTGGTTTGAATATTCTTATAATAAATAATGGGACAGCATTTACATACAACTACCCAACCACCTAACAGATAGGCCAACATATGGACTATCGCCCTAGCCCTAATAGGACTAGAAAATTGGAATGGTCTGTGAAAATGGGGGAATTAATGCAGGTTTTTTAGGAGACACGTTGTAGAGTAATGTGGATACAAGCATGACAACGTATAGACTCTTCCTAACCACATTCCTACATGCTCACTGTGTAATCTGATTACAAGTATAGTAAGGGCTGGTAAAACTATTAAGAGGAGAGGAAGAGAGGCGGAGCTATAGGCAGGCGGTGTAGGGATAGGAAGGGGTGGAACAGTGGATCAACTATTAGACAGGGCATGAATGTGAAATGGAGCATAGCTGATAAAGAATGTCATTTAAATAGACCCCTGCCTTCTAAGAAAAATTTATCAGTCTAGAGAAGAGACCAAGAAGAAACAGCAAATAAATAGATAATAGTTGTCAAAAATGTATGTTACATATGTAAAACATCTCAATTATTGGGTTAAACAAATAGCACCTGCAGTGTGTTAAGTTACAAACTTTCCAATTGTGGTGCACTAAATTCACATTAATGCTCACCAGGTATATCAAGTCAACAGTTTTTTATCATGTATACTTTCTTAATGGAGGAACACATAAGGAAGAGAGAAAAACAGAAAAACGATGATGTAGAAATCTGAATCTGGTAAGACTAATCACGTTAAAATATTTATGAAAAAATGGTGCTCATTGATTGAACTTGGCATATGGTTTTATTATTTGTTATGACTTGTCAAATTACAACATATTATAATACACAGCCCTCAATGGATCTCACTTTTGAAATTTTGTGAGCGAGGAAAAAAATCAAGTTTATCGTCATCATAAACAATCTTTGCATCGAATAAGGTTTTGGCTAGACTTCTAAAGCTAGTGTTGGTTGATTGTTTGACTTAAGTTTTACTGTAAACTCTATTCAGGATACTTGCACCTGTCCAAGCTAGTTTGTGATGAGCGTATATAAATCTGGTGAAGTCGCAATTTCGAGCTTCGGGGATGATATCCCGAGTCTGAAAATAGTGGGTTATTTAGCAAACCCGAACTGATGAGGACAGGCCTTCTGTGAAGACTAGTCGTATCCTGACTTACTCATGTGATGTGTTGGTATAATTCAGAGGGACAGCGGGAGGCTGGGTTAAGTGCTACTACATTCAGTTAGATGACACACTAGTCTCATTCCAATGGCTTCATTACTCACTACTCTACACATCACTTCTTAAAGGCACTGCTTACATGCATCTCCTACCTCTCGGCACAATGCTTGAAGCCTATAATACCTAAATGTTTGTGCCTGTTAGAACTCCTGCTATATTTAACTATGAGGAAGTCCCCTCCTTCTTCTTGCTAAGGATACTACATATCTCAAAACTACTTTTTTTCAGAGGGGTCGATTCCAAAGGCTCCACAATCACCTAAAACTAGGTGTACAACAACAACAAAAAGTTTGAGTTTAAGCCCTCTTAAAATATATAATTAAGATATGCAATGACATGGATAATTGGATAATTATGTTGTTGTTTAGCAAATTGTTGAAATATCTATTTTAACCAATGTGCACAGAATGCACACACTGTGTTAAATTCAGTAAAACAAGGGGATTTTTTTTCATGCATACACTTACAGTGTTATCAAATTGTATATAGACATGCACACCTTGATACAAGTGTATACCAGTGTGTTGGCTCAGACAGTAGAGCCTCACAACCGGGAGGTCGTGGGTTTGAACCCCGGCCGCGTCATACCAAAAGACGTTAAAAGACAGGCGTTGCTGCTACCTTGTTTGGCGTTCAACGATAATGGATAGAGCAACTTCGATCTGGCGCATCAATTGGGCAAAAAGAATTTCCATTTTCGGTTTAAGTGAAGTCTTCTAGTGAAGATTCTGCAAGAATGCAATTGATTGCGACTAGTTCTAATGTCATATCTAATGAAGATAACCATTTCTATACCATCATTATTCAGTATCAATAAAAGTACATGAATGTATATTGCTCTTCTAAATTAGGAGAATTGTCTGCTTTAAAAAGATATTGTTGTGTTCACATTTAACAGAATTTTATCAACCAATTACCAAAGGGAACCTAATGGTCCATGTCTTAAGCCTATGGTAACTGGGAGTTCCCGTATTAAGTCTATGGGAATAAGAGAATTAAGTAGCCAGTGGGTTAACTTACTTGGTGAGATTCCAAACTGTTCAATGTATTTGCCTTCCTTTCCTTTATTCCCTCTATGTACCGATGTCCGAGCTTCGTTACCTGATAAAGAAACAAATATGGAAGAGGATAAGAAGTGCGTGTTACATACAGAGACGGAGCTTGCGGTAGATTAGCCTTACCCTTAACAGGTAATCCAATAAAGTCTACCACTAATATTACTACTGCATAACAGGATTGCAGAATATTGAAAGAAGAATTAAATGACGACAAACAGAGAAAAGAACACAAACACAACTATTTTCGAAAATCAACTCAAGACAATTTTTAAAATCCTGTCCATCACGTATTACGCAATGTGATCATTATTTAATGGAATACAGAATAGGGTATTTAGGTATAGTTGCGATCATGTCAAATAACATTGACAAGTTATAATTAACTTTTTTCCCCAAACCATGTCCTGAAGCTTAGAAAATATTACCGGTATATGCATTTCTAAATCAATCGATTTATATAGAAAACTTATGAATCACTAAGCTAAACATTTAAAACATGTCTTGCAATATTGATGCTCATGTAAACAATATACCTGCACATGAAGATGTTTTTCTTGATATTGTAAAGTTTTGAAGAAAAAAAAAGCAAGGTAGGATACCATACAAACATTTTAAAGGGTAAACATCACACTCATACAGAGTTACAATCATGAACATATGGAGTTAATCGATCCTACATTCAAGAGATGTATAGAAGACAGTAGAGGTCTATTGAAAGCTATTAAAGACAAGCTTCTAGAGATGTATAGGTCAACCATGGCTCAGTAGAACGATCATGTTTCTACAAGCCCAATGAGCCTTTGTAGAGCTCGGAAAGAAACGTGATCTCACGACTGCTTATTAACATAGCTACCAAGAGGCCGGGCTTGAGACGGAGGTTGGGCCTCTTTAGAGGTGGAACATAGCACACTGACATGATTAATAGGCTTTTTGCAGATCTTTCATTGATAACAAACACTTCAAATTGGCAGCTCTGCTGGATGGTAGGGTTATAAAAAGCATGTACTCTTTGTAAGATAAATTTTTTGATAGAACTTTCTGTCAATTGATACTCAACTATTGATTTATGGCTACATTTTAAAAAGGAAATTTTTTTTCTGTTGATAATTTCTAACCATCTCTGCACAACACATAAAATTTGCTATTTCGTGCACAGCAACATATCCAGTACCGGTTTATGTGAGTAATAAAGATATTTCCAAGAACATGGGCTTAGAAAAATATCTCTCCTTATTTGATAGACAATTTTTGTACATCTATGCATAATAAATTACCTAAATTTAGGACAGGTTTATAGTAAATTAAGCATTTCTAAAACAAAGACTAATGGCTAGCTCCCCTGAGATTGTTTTGTGACATTCTTATTTTTAAAATGTTTTTGTTTTTAAGAAGAGAGATAAGGGTAAATAGAAAATGTAAATAAAAATGAATTTTAAGTAAAACTGAAACTTAAAATGCAAACAATATGTAGAAATCGACCTAAATGTCTTAATATACATGTAGAATTATATTCCCAGGTAAGCTGCTATTAATAGTATTAAAAACTAGCCCTACAGAACCAGTGCATCCAATGCTACAAATGTGACAGAAAAGTTGCATGCAAATTTCCAATTAATTCTAGTTCAGCATGAATAAAAACTATTTAAAAAGGACTTAATATGTTCCCTCTGCATTCCTATCAACACCCCTCCCTCAATGAAAGTGGAGGGAGAGCCAAGCTCAGACTTGAAGACGATTGAAAAGCATTACTTTCTGCCAATATTGTAACCCTTACATAAATACAAGAACAAAAATCAAAGTGTATCCAATTGTCTTGAAAGAAGAGTTTCATATCAGGATAAGATACCAGAAAGGGGGAAAGGAGAGGAGAAGCAGAGGGTAGGGGGAGAGGAGGGAGAAGGGGGAAGAATATCTTTGATTTCACACTCACCTTATTCAAACATACTTCCAAATCAAATAATTGTACTAACACGTAGATAGAAGAGGTTGGAATAATATTATTATATACAGACACAAACCATCATATTAAGTCTTTTGGTCCTTCCTAACACCATTAATCCAATTTCCACAGCTCGCTTGGCTAGCCTGAGGGGACTAAATCCACCATTTCACAAATCCTGTTGGTGTGATGACGTAGCGAATCCCTGGATATCCAACACTCACACATGCCTTGACAAGTAATCCAAGCTTGGTCTTGCCTCCTCTATCTGCCCCCTGTCCACCATCTTCAAAGCCTTGCTCTTGCTTTGCTCTCTGGATGAGAGAGAGAGGAGGAGTAGGGAGGGATCGGGTTTGGTGACATTTGAGGTCCGACTGACTGCCAGGGATCGAGTAGGGCTGGCATACACACGTCACTCTGGAGAAGGAACAACAACTCTCACTCCTTCCCTCAACTAGCAAACTATAAGTCACAAGGAAATCAATCTTGGGTCGGTGTATTCACACTGGATTAAGTAATGGCCAAGCAAAATTAACCTTCATCTTGCATGTGTAAACATAGTTTCACATTGCTGTGTTCACACTTACTTGATTAAAAAATGGCAGAAAAAGATTAACTCTCAATCTTGTAAATCTGATGTGGGGGGGGGGGGGGGGGGGTCAGGTGTATGCAAATTGTCCTATAAAGCTTAAAATTCAATCTTGCAGCTTTGAAATCAATCTTGAATTGCTGTATTCACAACGGTAGATTAAGCAATGGCTAAGCAACCATCTTGCATAGGAGAAAGTACTTTTAAATTGCTGTACCCACAGACCAACGGCCAAACACGCTTATATCCTAATCTTGCTGCTGCCAATGTGTTGGTATTAACACATGATATAACAGTGGCAAGACAAGATTTAAATCCGGAATTGCTGTATTCACACATCCTGGCTCAAGCAATGTCCAAGCAAGCTTAACTTTCCATCTTGCCTCTGTATAATTAATTGAGGGGAAGTTATTTCACATTGAATTAAGTAATGACCAACTTTGCTTTGATATCACTTAATCTCTCTACAGTTAAATCCAACTTGAGCTGTTGTATTCACAATGGTTTATCAAACAAGCTGAACCATTAATCTCACAACTGTGAAAGCAGCCTTCTGGAGATATTCACACCAGATTGAGCAATGGTTCAGAAGCTTCGTCTTTAATCTTGCCACCGATGGACCAACTTCAAATTGTTCTTTTCACTCACGATAAGCAATGGTCAAGCATAAAACTTAATCTTGCCATTATCTAAAACAATCAGGAATCGCTCTGTTTACACTGGATTAAGCAATTTTACTCCAAAGTTTCATAAATCTGTGAGTGTGAACAAGCCTTCTAATTAAGCCTTGGGTCACCTGCCAGGACTCACCATGTTTCCATTACACACCCAGTGAATGAGACACCAACACGTGTGAATGGTTTTCCCATTTATCCAATTAGAGTCACCTGCTTTTCAAATCTCTACAAACTTCATTGAGAAAAGAAAAATCCCATATGCAGGCAGGCATTTGTATGAAGATGAATTTATGAATTGCATTCTTTTAAATTATTTTAAATCAACTTATTTGATTAACATACTATACTGGTGATTTTGTTGTTGTTGGTGCTTTATGGCTTGTTTTTATTGGGTATATAACTTTAATTGCTTGAGCCCTCAAGATTGCCATTAATAAGAGTTTTAATTATTGACGGCCCATGACACCGTTAAAATAATCTAACAAAAAGAAGAAAGTTCAAAATAATCTATAAGACTGGCAGCCCACGAGACCAAAAAAGCAAAGGTATAATAAGGGAAGAAAGAAAATGTTAGTCTCTCGGTCTGTCGATGTCATGTGTTGTTGGTCTCTTGAATCTTTTAAAAAGTAGCTGGAAGGCTGGTCATGAACTCTATAAAAGTTGTCAGGAGGCCCACAAGACCAAAATTGTCAGTCTAGTGGTATATTAGCCCATTGGGATGTAGCCTACATCTTTCATGTGTGAACTCGGCTGAACCTTGTTTTCATCGCACATTCAATCAACCAAATAATGAGTATGTTCTTCCGGAAAAGATGGGTCTGGTCCCTGAGTGAATTCCATTCTAAGGTTTACACTAAGCAAACAGACTTGCCCATCAAAAGTCTCAGTAAAATTTAGCTTTTAGTTCACAGTGTGTGTTTTTTTAGCTGAGGAATGACAGGCACATGAGTGAAAAATCTGCAAGTCTATGATGAAGAACGTGGGGAAGTTGAGCAGATGAGAGAGATGGATAGATGGAAGAAAATAGGGAGTGAGTGAAGATCATGGGTAGAGAGGAAGATGAGGGTGAGGGTCAGAGAGAGAGGGATATTTAAGAAGAGGAAGAAGAAGTGGAAGTAGAAGGAGAAGAAGAGGAAGGAGGAGGACGAGAAGGAGAAGAAAAAGAAGGAGAAGAAGAAGAAGATCGGAAGAGAGGAAGACAATTAGAAAGAAAAATGAGAAAGAGAGAGTGAGAATAAAGAAAGAGCGAAAGGTAGAGAGAAATAGAAAACATTAAGAGCTGATTTTCTAAATGTAAAGAAAATGACGAGAAAAGAGGAAGGTCAAATTCAAGGTTGATTAAGATTCATTTAAGGTATAGACATAAGGTTATTACATGGCTAAATTTAATTGATAATATCCTTTTTTTTAATGTAGGCTTACCATTCTATATCACAAAATATGACACATATACTTACATAAAATACATGACAAATGTCCAACTACACACCCAAAATTAGTCGAGCCACAGTCCAAAAAATATCACAGAAACACCTCTGAATGCATACAGGAAAAAACTCCATCTACTGCAGTTACTATGTCAACATAGCAGAAGTATCAACCTACTACCAGAACCATTGTGACATCTTTATCTGCATATTGTATTTGACTTCACAACAATTCTCGACTATTTTTCACAGTTGGGACCACTTCACATGGTATTAGCAATCTGTTTGTTTGGGGCAGTGCATACCACAAACATGAAAAGTAAACAGCAATTTGCAAGATAATGGCCATAAACAGGTACACAAGTATAGAGACTAGCATATGTCCATGTGTATAGTGAAACAGTAAATATCTTTTCTCATCTCTGCATCCTATTGGGTAACTTAATATTGAAATTGTCAATCTTATTTTTTTTTTTAATCAATTCCCAGATTCTAGATTAAACAGAAGAAAAGTCAGGTGTTAATCAGACCACTGTAAAACAGAATGATGACACTGATAACCAACTTGGTGATTAAATAAATTGTAATGAGTATCTAGTTTTAAAAACTTTACCTTTTTTTAAAAACTGCAGCCTTATACCCATTGTAATTTATATCAAATTTTCTTCCCCCTTTTCTTTTTTTTTTGGGGGGGGGTGGAGGAGTTCATAGGTGAATATCTAAAAGTAAAGATAAATCATTGGATGCCCATAAAGATATTATCAAGGTGCTAGTATCCTATGTGCCATTGATTAAGACTTCAGTCCTAAACTGGCATACATCACTGAATACAGAAAGGTTAATCTGTCTGATCAAGACCAGGCAGCTAGCTCCTGGGAACATTCACATCTGTGTTACGTACCGCAAGAAGTTTTGATGAATGGTTGAAAAACAAACCATCCCAGGCAGCAATATGCAGCAGACTAGAACCCATGTCATCCTAAATCATCAATCTTCTAAAAGGTATTTTGGTAATGTGGATTGGGGGGAGGTCTGCTTTATAAATGCCAGTTCAAAGTTCTTGTTAAAGGCATTGTTTAGCAATGTTCCAGTTTTGCAAATCTGAGATACATGGCCCTATGAGTTATCAGTGTCTCTGATATGGTGTAATATTGAAGCTCTAAAAAAATGCGCTTCAAATAATCATGAAGTGCTTCAATAATTTGTAAAAATCTTTGAGTGACTAGTTTTACCATCCAATAGACTGCAGTGTTATAAAAAACCTTTGGGAAAACGGTTTTTGAAATTTCGAATTCCAATCAAAAATATCTTAATTATCAAACATGCTGAATTTGCTTGTAAAAGTCATGGGATTCATTTCTGACCTAAAGGTTTATAATTATGATTGCAGCATGAGCAAAATCCAAGATTTGTTTAGAATCACAGGCAAAGTTACCTTATCCCTTAAGTCTTCAAGGATATTGATACAGACACGTACAATGTTCTGATAATGTCAAGTTTGGTTTTATGACACATCGTCTAGTGAAGGTTACATAACAGGTCAATATCTAACATTATATACCTCTCTTTAGTATGTTGAATAAATCTAGTCATCTGATTGGTCAATTGGAGTCGTGATTTTAGCCATGCCCACCTACAGGTAAATAGTTTTTGAGAAGATGCCCGCTTGTTCAGGGCATGGTTGATAATCACAAAAAATTAAACAAACTTACAATAAATAAATGTACTACATGACTTGCATCATAAAGAGCCAACAATTACGTAAATTTTGCCATAATGTACAAATTCGCACCTGAACAAGAAGAGACAAAAAGACAAGGAAAGATGTTTGGAAATGCAGAGGCCGACATGGTAACCAAAGGCTTGTAAATTGAAGACCTCTTCAGTTTGTCATCAAATTTTTTTTTTTAAAGCATGAAAACTTCAACAACGAAAATTATTCGGAAAGAAAGAAAGAAGTCAAAGGGAAATTATTCAAGATGATGGACAGGCAAGCTCGAGAGGAGGTAGTGAAGAAAAATCCAAGAGATGAAACCAAATACCTAAAAGAATGCCATGGCGTAGTGGCAAGATGGAAACCTCTTAAACAACAGAGGGCAGCATATAAGACAGTGATGGCTTGTTACTTGAATCACTGAAACAACTGTGAGAATAACATCTCATGTGATTGAAAAAATCTAATTAATTCCAACAAGAAAAAAAAGCAAATTACAACATTTGTGCTCTTTACAGAGTGTTGCACCTCTATGTAAAGATCATTTAGCAACCAGGACATAATTGAGTCTGATCCGTAAGGGCTACATGTAAATGTATATCCAATATGGTAAATAACTGCCTCACCTAAATGAGACGACCATACAGTTTCAAACCCAAGACCTCAAGATTTTCAGACTATGTTTTTTTCTACTATGCAGATGTAATGATACTATTGAACCATTATATGATTTATATTTTCAGTCTTTGACAGATAGGCCTTAAAGGTTGCACAAGAATTACATACCATAGCGTTTCAAATATTTTATGCATATGTTTAGTTTTCCATCTTTTCTCATTTATAATCCTTACATTTTGTAACATCAAGGTACATTTCATGGTTATATACAGAGCAACGCTCAAAATACACGGGGGCGGTGGGCGATTCGCCCCCGTGAGCTACGCAATCGCTTCCGTCAGAGTGCTCACGGGGGCGATAGCAAAATTAAAAATCGCCCCCGTGGAATTATAAAATAAAGACGATATTTTCTGTTATAACTTTCACACAATATTGAGTTTCAACTTTCAAACCTTAAACCAATGACATGGAACTATGGAGGTTATATTTTGATAGCGTGCAGGATTTGTCGCTCGAATTTGTCGGTGTCCAGAGGCTGCAATATTGTAAAGAAATAAACGTTTTTTTTCGCCGCAAGATGCGCTATATCTCCCATATCCACATCTCCATGGGGTACAAACAACGGAAGCTCGCAGTGTACTGCGGCCGTCAGCAGTGGTCATACTAGCTGCGCCAGTAGTATACTGTTGGCACGCTGCCGCCCCATGGAGAAGTTTTTCGTTGTGAAAATCGTGAATCCTCTGAAATCTGGAGATTCCAAAAGAGCAGCAAATAATGAACCTCAACCAGTGAATCAACCGAAAGCTAAAATTAGTACAAAGGAAACTTGTTGGCAAGGAGGCGAATGAATACGGGCTTGGACAAGAAATTTTGTACAGAGGGAGAAGATCTGACCATTAGCTGCATGTTATAACTTGTAAAGATGTAAGAGGGAAATATAATGCCGACTATTAATGATAATAATGAAATAACAAAGAATTTTGGAGTATCGTGGGTACCAAATCAAAGGAAATTTGTATTAAAAAAGAGCCCCCGTCAGTACTAAAAGAACCCCCGTGAGAAGGCTCACGGGGGCTCTTTTTTTTTTGGAAGAGCCCCCGTGGACAAAAAATTAATTTGAGCCCTGATACAGAGCAAGGATAATTTAAAGTATGGTACGTGAAAAACCTACCTTCAATGACTACCAGTTCAGCAATGCTGTGAGCTGTTCCAATGGTGCTCTTTGCTACACATGCATACTCTCCTGCATCAGACACTGTAGCATGTGGGATGATCAACATGCAGTTCCCGTTGTTTCCTCTGTCAATGATATAGTGGCCTTGGTTGGAGGCTTCGATCTCTTTGCCATCATGGTACCACTGAATCTCTGGCTCCGGTAACCCCGTCAGCTTGCAGTCAAACGTGACGCCTTTCCCCTCCCAGCATTTTGCATCTTCCACATGTATAAGGAACGAAGGGCGTGCAGAAGTATGCGGCCCTTTGTTGCTTTCCACCCCCTGGGTTTGCTCCTCGACAAAGAGTTCAGCACTGATCTGCTTCTCCCCAAGGGAATTAATGGCTTTGCAAGAGTACACCCCCTCGTCTTCGGGAAGGACCTCCACGATATGGAGTCGGTGACTGAAACTCTCATGGTAGAATTTGAAGTCACCGCTCTCATGGATAGGGCGATGATTGTAGAGCCATATGACCTTGGGGGTAGGTGTCCCTCGAACCTTACAGACCAGGTTTACATCCTGACCTTCACAGACTGACAGGTCCTTGAAGAAATCAATGAATTCTGGAGGCCGACCTGAGGACTTCTTCCTCTCTGGTTGGACGGTGAGCTTGGCGGAGCTGGTCTGCTTCTCTCCGTTTCCATTGTAGATCTCGCAGGAATACTCTCCAAGGTCGGTCAGCTGAGCAGAGAAGATGGTGAGGGTAGTGGTGAAGCCGTCCTCTACTATCCTAGGATCATGTGTGGAGTGAATTCTCTTGCTATTGTGGAACCATTTGACCTGTTGAAGATGACAACAAATTAAAGACATCAAAATTGTTATTTCTGTCACAAATATATTCACAAGTACATTAATACAGGCTTTCAAGGCCCACTGCACTACTTATAGCTACTTGCACCCTCTATATAACAAACAATGCCTAATCGGTGACCATCGATCTCCAATGATCCTCTTTTTGATGTTAATTGAGAGCTGATTTGATGAGATAACCACCTATCCAGTGACCTTGCAGGGTGGCCTAATCCCTCCTGTACACTAGTACAGATGGGCTTTAAAGCACATAGTCATACAGTATCAATTCCTTTTTAATTTTGAAGCCTAAGCAAGATAAAAGTATGTGGTTGGTGAAACATAAATCTTCTCTTTTATAGTTATAATAATAAATAATAATAATAATATTGAATATTTAGGAGCGCTAAAAACAATAAGTACCATAGCGCATTTATTTCATGAACACTAAGGCACCATCATGTCTATTGAAGATCATTATAGAACCCTTTAAGTCAAGACCAAATCCTGAATGAAGTCATGTCAAAGATCCTGAACAAGAAAATTAAGCATAGTAGTGTATCGTAATAATTGTGATGGTACTACCATGGTAGTAACATGGTATATGTACTGTGGGTATATGTACCGTGGCCACAGTAGCGTGGGCAAAATATCAACACAACAAAAATTTATATGAGAATTGAGGTATGAAGAGCAGCAATGGAGCAGGGGGAGCAAAACTAGACCCATGGTTCCCCTTTAAAAATTCTTAAGTTCACCAAAGAAAATCCATCCTCTATTTGATTTTGTGCCCCTTTCTAATTTTGAAACAATTTTTGGCACAAATTTGATAAACTTGCTTATGTTTTAGATCTTTTTAAATTGATGTACCCCCCCCCCCCCCTCTCCCCTCCCCCTCCCCTGGTAGCATCATTCTTGATCCACCCCTAGAGAAGAAGATAATATGAGCATACCGTTGGTTTGGGTTCTCCTGAGATGTGGCAAGCAAACCGGACCTCATTTCCTTCTTTGATCATCACATCTCTCACCTGGGAGAGGAACGATGCTGGTGAAGTGTTCACCTTAGGGGCGGGCTTCTTTTCTGCAGAAACATGAAGAAAAGAAAAGAAATAAAAGAGAAGAAATTAAGGCAAGTAGCTTTTTACCCTCTATTGCCACAGTTGACAATTGTCATCAGTGTATGTGGCAGTTGGTTAATAAAGAGATAAGCAAGCAGACTTACAATTGTGTTTGGTCTTATGATGCTGGTGATAAATTTAGCTTTAATAGGGCTGGATTCTTTTTCCATAGACATAAAAAAGGGAAAGCACCTTAAATTGTCACATTTAAAACAAAGTCTGAAGAAATAATGCTGATGATGGCAATGAAATTTATAAAAATGTACGATTTTAACAATGCTGATGATATATTCACAAAATACTACATTTAGTCTTTTTAGTACACACACACACGCATAAAAAGAGATGAGAGCATTTAAAACAATCAATTATACAACAATGTTTGAGTTTAGAAGGTTGGTGATGAGTTCACCTTTAAGCTAACTTCGTCTTAACCAAAGAAAGAGAAATACAGAAAAGCAATAATTTCATCAAATTTTAGATACAACTTAGTAAGAATCCATCATATCGTTGATACCAAAGGTTCTTTTATTGAATGTTTTCCAGTAGGAAAACTCTGGCATTAAGGATGTATCATAATTACAGTCATATCTAAATCAATGATCAATTTATGTATAACTCAACAAGGAAAGGTTTACAACACAACATTTGTAGTGATTCATGCAGGGAAGAACACATTTCAAAAGGTGGACTTGGGGCAAGGAAAGATCTTGGAAAGTTTAGCAAAAATATAGATGCACAGAAAACAATATTAAGGATCTAGATAAATGTTAAAATGTTTCAAGTAATCTTATTCAAATACTAGTCAATATCACTGCAAGTAAGATAAGTGAGACTATAAAATCGAATTAACCACAATTTACCCCACTTATCCTTAATACATTTTACTTATTATTTAGCAATGCTAGCTTTCAATGGCCATGTTTAAGAAAACTCTATCTATACATATCATCCATTTACAAAGATACCTACATGGATATTGAGACGATCATATAACATTTGTCTCTAAATTGATTTTAGACTGGAGATCAGTATGTGGCGTAAAACAATGCAAATCCATCTTGAGCTTAGAGTGAGATCCTATATGCCAGTCCATTATTTGTTGGCAGGTATTATCCCAGCGTGTAGGCATCCCGACCTTGCATTCCGACCCCGTCTTGGAGAGTGCGCCCGCTAGGTCGAGCAGCAAGACAAGAGGCTTAACGCTGCTACGCCTGGCCCAATACCAACCTATCAAGTAGTCAACTCATATCCTAGCTGTCATATCTATATCAACACTGCTCATGTAATCTATGATGAGCAATGAAACTTATTGTTGTATGCTGGCTAAGCAGTGCAAGTGGATGTATGGACACTAATAGTATTTGACAGCGATAGTTTATTTTTTTCAAATTTTCCTTTCTTTTACTCTACATATACACAAGGGATACCAGTTATTTTCTTATCTGTTCTTTGCAAAACCATTACATTTAAAGAAAAGTTGGACCAAAATTGTGTACATTAACACCATACTGCCTAGAACATAACAAGAAATGTACATGTTGCCATTTTGCCACTAGAATTACACTGAAGCAGTACGCAGTCAATCTGAATATGTAATTCTGTATAAAAGGAAAAGACATCTTTTGATTTGAATTTTGACATTTTAATTTCTTCATTACTCCATGCAGCCTATTTAGACTACATATTTGAAAATTTGCAATAAACATGCAGCTATGACTGCAAATATTGAGATTTATCTCACCAGTGACATTGTAAATTTTGAGATACACCTCTAAAACATGACATCAATATGCATCAGCTCACTAACAGCGGATATGAAATCAGTCTAAGTGAATAACACTAATTGCAAATTAACCTTTCATTTCATGCTCATTTTCAAAATCAAGTAAATGAAAATTTCTTTCAAAAGTTATCAAATATTTACCTTTCATTTTGCTTTCTTCCTTTTGTTTCCCTTCTCCTATAGGAACATCATCATCCATCTCCATGGAGTAAACTCCGCTGTCGCCATGACGAATCTTATGCCTCTCTGGTTTCTTTACTGGTGTAGGGACGGCTGGCTTACTGTTATTCTTTGCCCTGTCAATTAAAACAAGAAGAAATGTTCAGGTATTGGTGAAAAATCATTTCGAATCCAATTAATTTACACTTGTATAAAACAGAACAACCAATTTCAAATGCTGAGGGAGAAATAAACATACACTAACGTCTTTGTGCTTTTGTGCATATTTTTATGTACAAAAGATAAATGAGATGGACATAATGTTATCATGAGACAACAAAATGGAAGCATGAGAGAGAGAAAATAACAAGAAAAGAGAAAGAAATAAAGGAAGAATTACTAAGAAAGGAAACAACAGAGAAAAAGAAAGATGGAAAGGAGATAATGGGAAAGAGGAAAATATAGAGGAAATGAACAGACATACATGTACACAACACAAAGCAAGTTTAAAATGATAACACATGGACATTAATTAGAACAGTGTTTGTACAGAGCTAGATAGATGCTACTGTTAGCTCTGTGTTGCATGAAAGGAGTTAACAACCTTCTGGCTCCAAACAGAAGGAAAGAGGAATTCAAGAAAGAAAGACCTGAGTAAATGTGTGCAATATTGACCCCAACAGTATTATTAATACTGCTCAAAAGGTTGGGGAATGGTTTGGCACTCCAAGGAAAAAAATACTTAAAACATTTCAGGGGCTACTTTTCAAGCTTGCTTGCATGAAAATAACACTCTTTAATTTGTATTGCATTGAACTCTATGCAAATTTTGGGGGCTCTTTTATTACTTTTGGGGGCTCCTTTGGGCATTTCGGGGCTAATTCGCCCTGAGCCCCCGTTTTTTCTTCTTCACTGTGGCACTCTAAGTGTATGGCCTGGATGCCAGCATAGTTCATAATGCTGTCAGCAAGGCACATTGATGCATACTATAAATAGTCATGGATGGATGTGGCCAGTTCAACTTCAAGCCCTATCGTATCTATCACACTGCAAGCACATTATCTATGTTACGCAGATGTTGCAGGTTTATGACTGTCCGAGCTAACACATGCACAGATGTGCAGCTCGGGGATCTGTTATAGTATTGGACTACATAGCAAGACTGCATCATCAGGGGGTGGGCTGTTTCATGAGTGTTAAATTGATAATTGGAATTAATGGGCCTGTATACTAGATTATAACCTAAACTTATGGTTGGTCTTAAGTCAACTTTAACAAAGTAAAGTTGTAGACTGATGTCTAAATTTTGTATTGTGAACATGAAATTAACCAAAATTCAGGGATAAGTGAAGAGGTTGACCAAAGATTTCATTTTATCCAAACCTCACACTAACCTTCAAACCAGCAAAATTGTGTTCTTTGTTATTAAATTTATGGATGATCTGATCTTAATGCACAATATACTGTACAATTTTGTGTGTTCTGGCATTTACCCTTTGTGCTAAACTTCTTTAAAAAATAAGAGTAAATCTTTCGTATGAAAGGAAATTGTGTTGCATCATTTATAGTCTTAAAAGAATAGGCCTGCAATGACTTTCAGGCTTTAAGTACTTTGAAAATCCTGTCACTTGTCAGTCTATTAATCTGAATGTGACACTCATAAACACTTTGTTTGTTTGTTTATTGTTTGTTTTGTGTATAATGAAGCTTAGTGAAGACCATGTCACATATCGTCCCTATTTTCACGAAGTGATTGTCATGAGGAAAATCGCATACAATTTGCGTGATGATTTTCCTCACTACCGTCACTTCGTGAAAATAGGGACGATATTATCAAATTTTTTCTTCTATCAAATTTATTGTTTCATTTACTCTCTGTCCTCCATCAGTCAAAATATGAACCAAATAATTTTTCAACCCCCCCCCCCCCCACAAGCACACAATAGAGCATTCCTCTTCACTTCAAGTAGTCTACCCTTTAGTTAACCCTATTTAGAGGACCAGTCAAATCAACTTTATACTAATCTGATTTGATCTATGGAGGCTTGCACACTATTTAGGTCAATTGGCCTCTTCAACTCAAAATGTATACTGTAGACAAATGTAATATATTGACACAATTTACAACTAACAAAGACATTTCTACCACCTATCCTACTTTAATATTGTATATCAAGTAAACACAGCTGTTGTCTGCATCTTCCTGGAACCAAAAATGTATTTCAATCAATCTTCTATATGTGTACATGGGAATTTATAGACAAGCTAGATAATTTACAGTTTAATATACAGATCATTATTACAAGAACAAGTTTGGGGTGTTTTCATCCGTATGAGATGACATTCAGTAGATTTATGTTTAAAGAGATGAAACAAAAAGAGAAAGAGACAAAGACACAGACACAAACAGAGACACAGACAGAGACACAGACAGAGAAAGTGACAGAGAGAGAGAGAGAGAGAGATAGATAGAGTTCCAATGTAGGATAAATCGCATTGCTGTCACCATGTATATTTACATCTCTCTGAGATACTGGCTAGAGATTTGAAGAAGAGAATGTTGTACCAACTGATACTTGCAGAGATAAGTGCATTTATGTATCAGTCATGCTAACATGGGATACCCTGGGATACAACATATAAACAATTAGATGAAAATGATTATGTGAACTGATGCTTTGACATAAAAATAAATATACCATAATTGGAGGGTAAAATTCAAAACAACCTAGACTGAGCTGTAAAAAAGATTTGAAGAAGGTGATCACAGGGTCACTTGCTTTCCTCTTTAGGGAAATATTCTAAATAATAAACAGTGACAAGTCGTGATTAAAAATAAAATAAATAATTGAAAAAAGGAAAATATGACCTATACCTCAAAATAAATATAAATAGCTATACTTTTTGGTGTAATATCTTAGGAAAATTTAGTATGCTTAGATATACAAAATATAGATATGTAGGAGGTAAGCATATAGAGAGCCCACATCATTGGGGTAAAAACAATTTCCCCAAAATTCCCAGCAAGTGCAATGTTTAAAAAAAGAAATAAAAAAGTATGTTTACATATACACAAGATAAGCATAAGTAGGAGGTACACACAGTCATTTAATCATATTTTGGGGAAAAAAACTTTCAAAATTCAATGAAATGGTGAAATTGATGCTTGAAATAGATAAAGAGTAGATGACAACATGACAAACAGTCATCTGATAAATTTACATCTACACAAGATAAGGGTTCGTAAAATGGTTTTGAAAAGAGCGACTCCTAATTCCACATTTGCATCCCTCTTCAGAGACAACACTCTACACTTTACAATCTATAAAAGAAATAGTGATTAACTAATTAAAAGAAAAAAAACATAAACAGTTTTGAAAAATGACCTATGCCTTAAATCAACTACTAATAGCTATCCTTGTTAAACTTTTGGTATAACACCTGAAAGAAGACAAAATAGTAGCATGTTTACATCTACACAAGATAAACAGTTAAAAATTGAATAAATGAAAAGTAGTTAATGCTTGAAATAAATAAAGATCAGACAACATGAGTATATGACAAACATTCATCTTATAAGTTTACATCTACTATAGATAAGAGTTTGGAAGCTGAAACGAATTGTATTGGTAAGTATAATTGAATTCATAACGTTTATTGATATAAAAAAATCAATGTGTTATAATTTCACATAGTAATTCATTAGAACCAGTAAAAGAAGATACAAGAAGAATATGCAATAATTGAATGGGTATATCTTTTATCATAATACCAATATTGTCCCCTCAAGAATAGAGAAAGATTACATAACTGTTGAAAAGATCTAAATGAGTAAAAGTATTCTCTACACCTAGTAAGCAGTATATATTACGTTGAAATGTTATATCTTTCTCTTGTGTCTACGGGCTAAATGAATACAAAGATAGTATGTTTACATCTAAGTAAGATGAACATGCAGTATATTTCTCTTTTTTCTTAACAACATCTATTTGTCTTTGCAGGACAATTCTCTTTATTTCCTTAATCATAGAAACCCATGGACATGTTACTAGAACATGGAAAACTAAAAAACATAGAGTAATTGCATGATACACAGTCATCAAGTATGTTTACATCTAGACAAGATAATTATTTTCAAAATATAAACAGCGTTGTAATAAACTGATCACAGGCAGTGATAAATAAATACATACATTCATCATGGTAAATATAAGATGTAAACATTACCTAATAATAATAAACAAATGTCATCTTGTTTGTTTACATCTAAAACAAAAACAATAGATATACAGTGGATTGAGAGATAGTGCTGTACTAATAGATACTAGCATAGATACTGAATGTAAACTATAGTCAAGCAGAGAAGTATGTTTTACACTTATGCCTCTATATCATTGTTTCTTGTTCTCTCCTTTCAGTCTTGTCTCTCGATTTCACTCTTTCTTTCTCTCTCTCTCTCTCTCTCTCTCTCTCTCTCTATTTCTCTCTTTCATGTTATCATATCATTGTATTACTATGGTATATGTATGAAATTGTAAATCATTTTGTCTTTATGTCATTTCACCTTGTAAAATCCATGTAATTCAGCCCCTGGGCTGCCATGTGGAATTCTGTGAATAAATAGCAATGTTAGGCAAACTACATTCACCAGAATGACCCCTCCACAACATCTACCCCACCTAACTACCCCTTGAATGATAGCCACTACCCAATTACCTATCTAGAAACCAACATCCTACAATGCCCCTCAAGAAAAAGAAGCCCCTGAGAAAATTTCCCAAAACAAACTAATCTTAGAAAAAATGTCTATCTCCTCACAACTGCATAAATCTCAATATTTATATTGCCCTGAATGAGTCTGAGGATAGCTATCTGAATGGTTACTAATTTAAAGTTTCTAAAAATATGAATTAAAGTTTTAAACAAATTGAAGAATGTTGATGGATACTGTGTATGTAAATATGTAACATGCATGTCACTCAATTTGATAACTCGTAAGATATGATTCCGGATTGGGTTTTTTTTTGCAACAGGGTATATTTTCCTGGGAGTGTATTTTCGATGCACATGTCTAAGAATCCATGTTTAAAAAAATAAAAACAAACGTTACATGTTTTTTTTAAAGCAGTTTACAAATGCATAAGAACTCAATAAATGTCTCAATCATTTAGACTGATAGATTGCCAAATATTAAATGTTCATGTTTTGAATAAATGTTTGTTTATTGATACTAATAATTTTGTGTTAGTATACTATTTCAAGAAAACATTCAAATAGAAATATATATAAGCTGTATTCACATGAAACATAAAATGACATTTGATCATGACTTACTCCTATTACATGCACTGAAGTTGACAAGCATGTATTTGTTTGTTTCGACACCCTCGGAGTAGCAGCATGGATCCTTGCTTGTAGAAGCTAGCTTTCCTAGCATGTCAATCAACTCAGTAATACAATCCAGGTGTTCAAAACCAAGACATGATCCCCTTCTTCCTTCTCAGATACAACCACAAACATTAACCCTCAAAGCCTCACAATCCTGACAGTCTATAGACAAAACAACAGGGTGGGTCGTACTCCGGTAGGCAAGGCACTACATCCGCGATGGAATATCTTCCAGAGCTTCTTCAAGAGACAGTGATGAGTTCCATACAGATGGAAAGACTTAACGTGAATTACAGCGCTATAACAAGCACACCCATCTTGTCTACTAACCCTCCCCAATCAGCCAGGTCACTGGCATCCTCATAGCTCCAGGAGAAAAAGAAAAAGACGGAGCCAGCAGCTACAGAAAAGGCACAACTTATATCGCTTATTCTGCAGATAATAAAATTTACAGCAATATTCTACAGATATTTTGAGATTGAATTTATATTCCAAGAAATCTTTGTTGATAAATTCCACTTCTACATGACGTCAAGATGAATGATGATTAGAGATGTCCCAATCACACGTCACTCGCCAAACTTTTCTGAACCTCTGAATGGATGCATTCCCCCTTTTAAATGTACATGATACGTTGGTTAAGCCAGCCTCCTGTGTGTATTTGTGTATGGGACGCATCATGTAGTACCTATCCCCATGTACTTGTATAGCCGTGGGTTAAGTACGGAGCTCAGGGTATTAAAACATGCCACAAATAGCGGTCGACATACCGCCTAGTCTTGGGGCTTGGCTTGGCTTCCCTGGCCTGGCCTACAGTGCAGGGGGGCCCAGCCTAAACAATGCCTTCACCAACACTCAATGATCGCTATCTAGATACACACGGCTGCTCTTAAATTGCCATGCAATCTTATTTTTTAATCTACAACCCCTCTCCTGCCCATTTTTTTTCCATCTCAAACAGGACGACAGTGGAGTGGAGCCAAAAAAGCTATACTTGAAGCTATAACAAGTAATGGTCATATGCAGCATATGATCTCAAAAGTATTTGCTACAATTATTACATACCAATTTCTCAAATTTTCAAAAACCTAAATTCCTCCCTTACTCCTGAAATCACTCCTAATCAGAAAATATATCATTTACTACCATAATCAAGCCTTTATTTGTAATTCTTCTTCTTGCTCACTATGTTATTCCATCATTCTTTAAAAAACTTTTTTTTAAAGCATCAATGACATGGCATTAATCTTAATCAGTCTGCTTCAGGTATATTTAGAAAGATTGATTTTAAAAAATCGTTTAAAAATATATCTCCTTTGGACAGCAAAAGGATATAAATGTTAATATTAGCAGAGGGCAAAACATTCAAACAATAATTACATAACTGAAATAATTAAAAGTTTATAACTTTATAATGAAGTTTTTAAACTTTTAGCAAAGAAGTACATTTTACTTTCTAATTGAAATTTAATTGAATGGATTTCTATGGAATGTGTTTATTAATCACTTTGGCCGGAAAAATTGCTCTATCCTGGTTAATAAGTTAAGGGGAACCATAAACATGGTGGGGTGTTAGTCAGGATGACCACAATATAACCTTTAATTCACGCACTTATGTAAACCAGTGTCCTGGTCTGTGCTGCCCTTTTCTCAATGCATATGGTGTAATCGCTCATGACATCAAACGATTGCCTCAACATTAGAGCATAGGTCATCCAGATATGGGTGTGGAGTCTATCACCACATAGTGATATATATCACAGTCCCAGGTGTATTATTCTATGTTAGTCAATATTCACTTGTCAAAAACATCAAACTATGGTTAGGAAAGTGTATTACAATGACAGACATTTAGTTCTTCTGCCATGCGGTTAATAACTATTATACTTATGATCCACCTTTGCAGTTTTATAGCTATTTAGATAACATATAGTTAGATGGCCTTTCTTATCAACTGTGACATTATAGCCCACATGCATCACTCTACGTTGTAATACATATTGACACCAGTGATTACTTTGTCTCGCCTACATTCTGTTCTTTAATCTGGTATTTTCTGAACGTATTTTCATTGGAGGGTAACTTTATCTTTAAACAACAACCAATAATGAGAGCCGTTAAACAAAAATCGATATTACTTTTAGGCAATCCACGCATTGGATGTTATTATAATTTTTTTAAATTTCAATGTTTATCTTTTTTGTATTGTTATTATCATCATCATTTTTTGTGCGTTCGTTATGAATAAATGTTATCATTTGATGCTGTGGTCCTGGAAATTAAATATATTAAATTTGGAGAAATAAATTAACAATTATTTATCAAACATAATCTAGATCTATGGTAATGATATTGATAGTAAAACACAACATTTAATCAAAGGCTCAAGAACAAAACATTCAAAAGAAATCAACTGAAGCAATCTCCAATCCTGCAGATTTTCTTTTCAAAATGATTTTGTTTTTTGGAGTGGTTTCTATCTGCCAATGGTATACAAGAGCCTCCCTAAATTAAGCCTTCCAGGAAGTCAGTAGGTTAAATGAAATGAGCTTTTTAAGAAAAAAAACATAGTTATCCAATTGCTAGGTACTAGAAATGTGCAAAGCCAGAACATTTTAAGCAAATAATATTAAGCTCCACTCTTCATCTGGGGAGTGCTGAATTTGCTGAATTTGCTGAATTTGCTGAATTTGCTTGGCTTAATATAAGAACCACCAGTTCCCTTACACAAAGAGTTAATGATGCACATCAGTTAATCATATAACAATCCAAATTGCAGGGGTGTCAATCAATATTAATTGATAATAATTAAGATTACACTACATGATATAGGACAAACAAATTTGGTAGAAAATGTATAATATTAAAGTAAAAAGCAAAGAAAGGTGAAGAAATCCAGTTGGTATTTCTGACCACATGCATAACATAGCATCTTACACAAGGGATCCCTTTCCAGCAGTTGTTAATTATTTTAGATTATATTAGTTTGTTAATAACAGAATGGTATAAATTACAAATCTACTAATAGACAATTTGAAATTACTATGTGCAAGTTTTTTTAATTGTTATGCATTGTCATTACCATAACTCAAGATAAACTTTTACAACGTACTCAAGTTTATGAAACTTTGTTTGAGCAATATTACAACTATACGTGTCAGCCGTTTCCTAGCTAATTTTGTTCTTGACTCTTTATTTATCACATTATAATCTCCCTGTTCTACATTGTATTTATAGTAGGACAGATATACCTAAAGCTTCAAGACTCATAAAATGTGTCCATTAAAAGATTATCTATACCAGTGTTAAAAGGTTTGTCATAGAGCTCTTAAAGACTAGAAATTGTTAATAACCATTGTGCTGCAAAAAGCAATCCTTCTGTCAATTGGTGCCTATTGTTTTGTGCCTAATTGCAAGCGTGACAAACAAGCCATTGGGCAGAGAAGTGAAGCATCCAAAGTGTAAACTGTGTATTTTATGTTTTGAATTATATTTCGAATAATATTTAATGAAGGTAAAACGTAAATCATCCATAAAGGATTGATCAGTTTGTAACCAAAATTGAATTCACCAATACTTTTGAAACTATAATTTTAACATCCAAAATTAGACTCAAATTCAACATAATTTAAGAATGTTAACATTTTTTAAGGATATATTTAATGATAGAGCTTTAACATAGTAGTGGATAGTGGCAGCCCAGACACTTCCAAAAGCCCAGGGCAACAAGAAGGTTTGACAGAATCAGAATATGGGCAACACTCTGAGAAGGGCAAGGTAATACAGTAGGTCTGTACCAAGTTACACATGGCAATGATAGTCTATGACATCATACTTTTTAAAAACTCTCATATCACCACCATCATTGTGACATTTAATCAAAAAAAAGTTAAAGAGAGTTGGAAAGTATTAGCTTACATTAGCTTACTTGAATGAATACAAATTATGATACTTTACCAAAATTTTCAAAACAATTTACAGATTACTATTAGTCCCAAAATTTAGGATACTAATTTTGCTTCTAAAGTTTTTTAAGTTCATTTCAAGATTATACATTAAAATGAATTGTTCAAATTGGGTAAAGTAAACCTTAGTAACTACAAAGTACACATTTACAAACATCAAGCATTGTTAAAATCTGAAAGCTTTGTTTAAATCTGTAGTGTATGTAGATCTTGATTATGAACTAATATTACAAGATTATGGTCATATCATCTGTGTTATTTATGACTTAATCTAGCATTTACAAGTAAAACTAAAATACTTTGAAGTCATTAAAGCATTGCGTCTTTAATTAATGTTAATGTAGAGGTGTCGTAGTAGAGTGGTTTAAGCACTTGACTTATAATGCAGAGGTTTTGAGTTCAATTCCCTACACGGCACTAATGTCCTTTGGCAAGGCATTAATCTACATTTGCCACTCCATTCCCAAGAGAGAAATGGGGACCTGGTAGGATGACAAAAGCCTTAGTCTTAGTAATTGCCACATGCCCTCATGGTGACCATGTGGCAGGAATAATCCCCAGGAAGTGGAGACAGTGTACATTGTTCATTAAAGAATACAATGAATGATATTTCCTATTAAGTGCTATATATATATATATATACACGTAAATCCAGATTATTATTATTATTATTATGCATTGGATGACATTTGATACTATTGTAATTGACTGAAGTCTGTGAACTTAAACTACACCTCACTTGGCAGCAAGCCACATACCAGTAAGCTATGCAATGACATAATTAAAGGACAAATCTTGATTAAGGTCAAGACTAGGAGGACACGTTTGATTTGTTTCCTCTTTCATTTAACTTCTCAGAAACTGACATCTTTACGATGTATAGCCTACAGTAGTTCATGGTAGGAACCAAAACAGAGTGGTGTTTAGTAAACATCTATGTAGACCTTCTGATCTTACAATGTCCCCTACAATACCTTTCATTGAAAAAAGGGTGATTTTCTTTGTTGTTTGTTTGTTTCTTTGCTTGCTTGTTTAAATTATTCTTTTTATTAGCCCCAAATTATTTTAAAAAAATAACCAACTAAAAACTGAAAACACACAATGACTAACCTTTATTCAGATAATGCATAATTATAAAATTGCACTGACATTACGGGGATAACAGGATCAAGGATTGGATGTGAATTCTCATATTCCAATTAAAACATTTCTGTTCAGAAAACCAAAGTTAGAAACACTTTGCAATATTAATTGGTGACAAAAGGGGAAATGCTGAGCACAGCTCACTCTTCTCTTTTGTTTCTCTTTCCCTCTCCTCTCTTTTCTTGTTCTCTTTTTAAAATGCATAGGAAATATTAGATATAGTATGTGCTACAAAAATATCATCATCATTAATTATTCAAGTTTGCTGATTATTGCTTGTTCATGGAATGGTAGTGCCAATTAAGATATTATATACTTGTAAGAATGTTCCAGGAGCTTTTAACACTTTTTATGAGAGACTTTAATACTAATGGAGGATTGATGCCCTAACATAATGGACTTTTGAGATGCTCTAATTCTAAGACCTTTCCCAATAATGAATGGATATTAGATATTTCATAGCATAGTAATAATTGGAATATTTATAACATATAGATCCATTTCTTTAAATGAATCTTTTATACTCTATCAAACTGAAAGTCTATGTGTCAGTTTTTAATATAAATTTTTTTTTGTAAAGCTAAAAAGGCTTTAAAAAGGTGAATAAGAGCAGAAGAGAAAGTACATGCCCAAGCTAAATTTGAGAGGTTATTGTCTTTACAACATTTATTTTTCCACAAAAGATCAAGAGTAGGTCTGCTTCACATGAGAAACAAACAAACAACATTCATATAAGGTAAACGTCCCATCTCATTGCAATGTGAAAGCGCCACTACACATTTCTTCCAAGAAGAACAGCAAAAAAAAAGCATACTCCAAATCACTGCAAAAGTTGAGAACCAGGCCTTTAACGTGATGATGAACTATTAATTCATACATGTGTAAATCAATACTAGAGCTTGGCCCATCACTGCAGGCTGGGAGCCCGCCCTTTCCACCGGTATGCAAGCTCATCATGCAACCAGGCTAGGTAAGGCTTGGCTCACAGCTCACGTCATCCTAATGACTTCAACATATGCAGCAACACCAATTTAGAAAGCCTGTTACATTTAGGAGGTGTGTGTGCTCTCTTAATGGTGCTAACACTACACCTCTTAAAGTGACATGACTGTTTTCATATGCGATTGAAACTTCTCCAACTCATAATTATTGATAGAGATAGGGTGCAATGAATGAAGGTTTCTTGACTGAAAAAACAAGCTTCAGCTTTCTCTCCAATGGTACATGAAGATCATAGTTTCTGCTATAAAGGTTTAAAGGTAGATCCTGCCTGGCTACTGATTGCCTACTAATAGCTGTACAAAAATGATTTCCAAAGGGCAGCTATACAAAAGCAGATATATCAAAGGTATTGCCATCCCTGATAGCAAGGTGTTGTGGTGATAAGTCTCCAGACTGTGAATCCCTGTCACAGCACTAATGTCCTTTGAAAAGATATTAATCTACATTTCCCACACTCCACCCGGGTAAGGTAAAAGGGTACCCGGCAGGAATGTCTGAGTGGTGCAATGGCTGCTGTGCTAAAGCCGAGGTAATAATAATGGAGCGCCAGGAGTGACAATGTGCCAGATATGAGTGCTTTATGAGACTCCACTATTATTATTAATATTGATTTTTACTCACACTTGATCAAATTCAGAAACTGAATTCATTTCATTTTTAATTGTTTTTCCATAAAGCTAGAGATTAAAAACAAGTTACACTCATTCTTTACTTTACTGTATTTAACAAATCAGAATTAAAAATAACCTCTAATATACCTTTCATAGGAATGTTGTTCTTTACACAAACACAAAAAGTACAGGAAGTTTCATTATTACTTATCAAGATAAATCATGCTACTGCATAATATAAAATACATAAATTGATATTAAACAGACCAATTTTTTATGATGGTGGCCTAAGTTTCAAGGGAAACATTATTGTTTGTTTGATATCTCACCATGGTGGTTGCATCTTGTCTGATTTAGTCGCAGCCATGGTCTTGTTTGAACTTTGCCCGGTGGTGGGTGTGATCACGATGTCTCCTTCAAAAACAACCACAAAAATAAAAACTAAGAAATGAAAGGACAAAGAGAGCACATGAGAAGTAATAAAGATTGTGTAAACTAATTAACCGAAAAGCATATTAATTTCCATAGTTCATTTGTTATTGAACTTAGGCACCACCTCATACAGAGAGAGTTTGAAGAGTATAGATTCAACATCCTTCTGGTTCTCAGCAGACAATAACAGACCATCAACACCAACAATGTAATGTAGAAGAAGATTTTCTGAGCATATTTGAAGTCACATATTTTCATTTTTTCCCAAGAAATTGGAGAAAATTAGATTTAGGTGGGTTCTAATTTGTCATTAACTACCCAGCTTTCTAGTGTGGACCAACAGGTTAGAACTTAGATTATAGTTGGCTGATCAGAGTCAAGCTTTTCCCTCTAACACATAGGCATATGGGCTATATGTTAGCAGTACAATAATTTCTTTTAATTGTAATTTGATCAGACCACAACTTTCATAGCAAGGGCCCCACTCAGTAAAAGTCATCGATCCTACATGCTGGTTATACTGTCAAAACCACTGAGTGCTTATACCACACATGCTCCAGAGACAATTGCTTTGTGGTCAAGTTTCTACACTAACTCAACCCCTAACTTTACCCCTAAACTAAAAAATATATCTTACCTGGACCAGATTATGGACATTTCAAAGATTTTATCTGTGGTTGCGTGTACACGTGCTCATCCAACAAATTTACCATGCCCCTAATTCACCTACCCGCATGCATGCATATTTCAGTTGTACATAAAGCTAGTGCGTGAGCGGGCTTGCACGTCACAAGGGTGTACTAATTAAGAATAGTCCAGGAAGTGGACTATACGTAACCTTAACCACAAACATCATCTAAAACCTACCCCTGATGTTTAATGTAAGAAACCCTGGAGCATATGGTGCTTTACCGATCAGATGAAGAAAATAAAATTGATGTACCTTTGTTTGTCGCACTCTCCTCTTCAGGTATCTCTGTCTCTTCGGTCTCAATTTCCTCCGGTGACTTCTCTTCTACTATGACATCAGCTCCACAATGGACCACTCCTCCAGTGTTAACAGCCCTAACGATGTATAAGCCTTTATCCTCGGGCAAGGCACTGGGGATAGTTAAGGTGTGTCTGAAATAGAATATGAGATAAAATACAAGAACAAGGAGTTGTTATGGATTTTATTTTCCTTTGGTGTATCTAAACAAATGGAGGAATAAGTGAATAAAATAAGAATGAACTATATGTTTCAGAGGTGCATCCACAGCGGATCAGATATTCATGATGGAAAAGTTAGCAGTAATAGGCAGCTCTACTGGTCTACAAACCCATTTTGAGCAATTGCAAGTTCATTCTAGTTCTATTTTTTACTATCACATCCTCTCCAAATCTTTGAGATTTATGATCTCAGAGATACATCTTCTTTTCCTATGTACAAACAAATTATGCTGTGATCTTCTTTTTCATACATGGTCTCATTGTGACTAGCTGTGAAAGCTAAATGTTTGCATGTTTTGTTAACATTAACAGGGTTTCAGGTGAATATGAAATTACAAACCCCAAAATAGCTCTCAAAATCAGAAATTTTCAAAAGAAAACAGGATGAAAACAATCCTGCATATCTTTTCAGAACTAGCAGGACATTAATTAGATATACATTGATATGAGTTAATACCCTTCTGGTTCCTAACAGGAGATACATTACTCTGGACCACACCAAATGACTTCATAAGGGAACCATGCCATAGTGAAGAAAGTCTTGTTTCAAATGCACACAGAGCTGATCTAACAGATTAAAGAAAAAGTACATCTCTCTATATAAGGAAAGAAAACTCAGGAGATAAATCACAATGTTTAACTATGCAGTGTACAGACAAATTGGATTTTTTTTTGCTTCAGCCTTAAGTTGCTTCATTACAAACACAAACCGCCTTTGGCCATGGATGTGAAAGACGACAAACAAGATTCTGGAAAAGCCGGTGAATGGGCTAAGAGTTTGTTGGGAAATTGGGCAATGATAAATCTGTTCACAAATCTCGAAATGAAAATAGCTTTCCAATGCAAACATCACGATAGCAAACTAGAAGTGTAGAGGTAAGATTTATGAGGCAGCGTAGACTATGCGCTGTCTGAGATGAGACATTTAAAGGTAGCTTGCTTGTTGATTTATGGGACAGAAATTATAGAACCCCAAACATTTTAGACATTAAATGGCTGTCTGTTGTGCTAGTGTATAAGACATTCCTAGTAAACTGGAATGATGGTAAACATGGATGACTTTTAATATGACAGAAGAAATAATGTCATTATTCATGTTGAGATGTCTTTTGGCAAGGTAGTTTTCAAAACAGTCACTGTGCCATAGTTGACTACTATATGGCTAGCAGTCTGAAAGGAAAGGTCATATCTAGTCCACATAGGGGCTGCTTCACATCAAAAATGATATTACTGAAACCAAAGGAAATTTTGTAACAGAATAATGTTAAAAAATCATGTGAGTCACAGACAAACATTATTTTGAAAAGGTCATACATCTTCCTACCATCTATATTTCAATACTGCATATCCTTTTGGGGCGTCAGGAAAGGCTTCTGAATCTCTATTTACAAATCAATACAATAAAGGCCATAATTCCTTACAAAATATAATAAAACACCTTTTATGTAGAGATGAAAGATTGACTACAGTTGTCAATTTATAAAGAAGACAGAATGAAAAACCAAAGAAGCTAACTAAACTCAAGTACAAAGTAACATTTTGACAAATGAAAAAAGTTTCACACTTCATGAAATTCACATTACTCTCATAACAGACACAATGAAAGAGCATGCAAAGACTTAATATTTCAAAAAGTGTGAAGATAAAGACTAGGAGTGAAGTAGAAGTCATGGCTTGGGAGCTATTTCAAGGGATGACATTTGACCGCCACAGTTTAATTACTGGCATCAAGAGGCCAGCCCCTTCCCATCTTATGATTGCTACTAGAGTCTGGACTACATCAAATCACCTTCAATGTCTGCATTGTATCTAGCCATTGCAGGTACACGTGATGCTAGTAGGTTCAACACATTGCTCTAAGTCTTACTTTGCCACAAAGCTCACAAACATGCATCGCGACTAAAATATTGTAAATTAAAGTTTGTAAAATATTGCGGACTTTCAACAACAACAAAACCTAAGGCAAATTCAACAGTTTTGTGCGTCACAATTAGCAATGTGCAATCATTACAATGACATCTTTAATACACAATTCATACATCATTCCAAAAGGCAATATAAAAGATATCGAGATTGTGCTTGAGCTGATTTTGTAGCAACTATTTTGTAATCATTAATTATATTTTTGATAATCTTTTTTGATAACATCAGTGTTCATTGATATCTAACTCTGTAAATGAAGAATCTGTTCTCAATTCCAAGCTCAAGAACTTGAAATAGTCAGAAGGTATCAGAACCTTCATTATCCATGATCTATGGTAGATGTTAACCTACAAAACAGCTGGGGAGGGATGTGATTTTGATAGTGAGTACCTTTAAGCTTAAAATGAAATATGGAATGCATGAAAGGCACTGTAACTCCTATTAAAATGGATTGCAAGGAGAAAGAGATTTGACAGAGATCAAGTCATCATTAGCGAGGTCTAGGAGAGTACAAGGTCGTCATAACCCTTGTGAGTAAGATCTTCACAGATGCAGGATGAGGGCAGATACATTTGGTGGACTGATGACTGAGAGGGGTTTCCAGCAAAACTCTCATTGCAACTGGACAATTAGTAATCAGCCAATGCACATTTTGAATTAACGTTTACAAAAATACTGCCCTATCTTTACGATACTCTGTGTTGTAAAGCTAAATGTCATTAGTAACAAAGTTTTCTTCTAGACAATATATTTATTGCAAGATTCTTTACGTGATCCTGTTTTCTCTGGTCATATCCTATGCGATGAAAAACAAAAATGCCATCTAGTAGAGTGCCAATTTAGAGAGAAAACTGATGGTTTTATATCATAGTCAGAGCAATAAATAACAGCCATCTTGATGAGATCAACTGGTATGGCAACATCAAATCTGCTCGCATATTGATGTAGTTATTGTACACAGGACTGCCTGAACGCATACAATGCAGTAACCTGACTGCTTCTGGAATATTGCAGTTATTGAAAGCCATCAGAAAATACATTTATCAAATCAAATAAATAAAAACTATCAGCCAAAGAGGTTATAAAGCCTTGAAAAGGCATGTTACAAATCAGAAAGTATATACAAAATTGCACAAAGCTTGTATTTCAAGAAAATGATCTGGTAAAATTCTTTGCACAATACAAAAAGACAAAATATGACCATAGGAAGAAAGAGAGAGAGACAGAGAAAGAGAGAGAGAGAGACAAAGAGACAGACTACAAGTTTGCTATTTGCTAGCAAGAAAAGAGGAAAAAAGTAATTTAAAGTTAAATGTGCAGCAGAATGCCATTCAAACAAACACCAACTCAAATGCTTTACTAACCAAATTTAAATTTCACTTATTTTAGCTTTATGCCATGATTTCTACTATATGTATGTATTTCACACACATGATACAGCAAATATGTCATGTAAGTGTTTGGCACTGTCAACTGTAATAATATTGCCAACAATTGGGATGCAAGTGTTGAACACTTTTAATATTGACAAAATAAATCATCATTTCAAAAACAATTCATCTTAGCTGACAGAATAGAGTCTAATTTCAATTGCTTTTGTCACCCATGACCGGTAGATTGTATCCTTCTTTCCCTCCTCCTGCCAACTTCCCTAAATCTGTTTGCATGTATTATGAAATTTCTATGTATTATCTGATTGTTATACTCAATGTATGTTTTAAAATTGGTCAAATAAATAATAATGATATTAATAACAATAATAATTTGATGCTCCATCTATGACTGTTCTATGAAATGTTTGACCTGGTGCCCAAAGAACTCCAGAGCTCACTTACTCCACATGAAATTGGTAAAGCATAAAATAAAAGGACAGTTGAAATGATTCAACTCAATCTGACCAGCTCTCAAAGGGTAGAGAGAGAAGATGGGGTCCGTCTGTGATGAATTATTATAGGAGCGGACATTGACAGTTCTGATCTATCCACACCATTAATTGAGGCTCAGAAATGTCACCCTATTAACCCGCCTCAAGCCGTTATATAAGTCAGGTTAACACGAGACTGCCATGGTTTTAAAGATAAACTTGAGTTCTAATAAAAAAAGAAAATGAATTCTCACAGAATCAAACAAAACTTACACCGAATGTTCAATGTTACAAATAAATGTCATTTGCCAAACAATTTTGGTAGAAAATGTATACTGACTGAGTAATGAGCATAGAAAGATAAGGACATCAAGGCAAGTAGGCCCGACACCATTTGTGTAGTCCCATATACATCTTTCTGTGTACAGTGCTTGTTACTTTACCAAGACTGGGCCAAATGTATTATGATTTTGATGATGACTCCAGAACCTTGCAGTACACACCAATACTTTTATGCTTCATGATTAAATTTTTCGGATCCATTCTACACCTGTTCTTTCACAATGCAATTGCGTTACCAGAACTCAACTTTATCTTTAAACTTCAAGTTTGCAAAACCTCAACAAGTTATAAACAATGATTCACTACCTACTATGTGGGTTAATGTGGGCCCAAAACAACAAGAATTCAAAGTTTTGAACTGTAAGCCAGGCAAGCAGTCATTTCAACTATGAGCTGGCATCACCTCAGCAGTTAATTGCATTCACACAGCATTTAACTTTGAATGAAGACCTCCACCCACCACACCCCCTTCCCCTTCGCCCCCTCTTCATAGTTTTTGCACTTACATTATGATCACTCGTTGTTTATAACTTCAAGTAAACCTTACTTGCGTGTATCCGTACAGTCCCCAACTACAAGATAACTTTAAAGTCTAAGACCACGATTTAAACTTGAAGTTGTTAGACTGTCAAAGGAACCTAACTATCGACTTGATCTACATCCATTCACATCATGAACTAAATCACGTTTTATGCTTTCCGTTGATAGTTATATATATTCATGTCAACGGTTAGAAGTATTAAGATATGATCTTATCAAATACATGGATCAAAATGATTAAAAGCACTAACAGAGTGTAGTACAACAAGGGCCAACAAGAAAAAAAGTGGCTGTCTCCTAACATTGAAAGACGAGCCAATTAGATAACCCTAACTCTATTTTATTTGCCTACAAGCTTTTCTATAGGTAAACACTAATGACTTTTTAATATTGAAAGCATAAAACTCTGATATTAGGAAGTGATTTTCAATGTCTTTTTTTTTCATGCCTTCAATTTAATTTTTTTAACATGATTTGATGGAAGTCTAGAATTATGGTTAATATATATACAAGACACAACCAAAGACATAGTTCCCCCCCCCATCACACTATATTTGCATGAGTACAATTGTAGTTACACAAAATGTCTTAAAATGTTTAGCAAAGGAGGGTGGACAAATGAAATTAGACAGGTGACCAAAAAAAAAACATTCCCATTAAAATAAGATTTCCAGCAAGTTTTTGGAATGTTGGTTTAATGGCATTTTAACTGTCTAAACAACACAATGCTTTACACAGCTAGGTACCAATGAGTTAAAGACATTTGGAGAGTTTTCCCTAGTGTGAAAGACCCTTAAGTTACTGGAGAGCTGGTCTAGCGACTAGTTTCACTTTTCATTCCAGCTTTAGAGAATGTTTCTCATCAGGTTTCTCCATCCATGCACATAAGCCCTTCCCCTCCTGAGGATGGACAGTACAGGTGAACCCCCTTCAGTTTAAACCAAGTCATTTGGGTCCTCCCTCCAAAGCCATGGATTGAAACGTCATTATTGTTAAAATAAAGAAATTGAAAATTGATAGTCTTATAGATTAGAAAGGTAATTTTGTTGCAATGACATCTTTATTCTATTCTATATCACTCACTCAGCACTATCCATATCTTAATAATCTCTTCTCACTCTAATCTAATAATCTTACTCTAATCAGATAACTTCATTCTTAATTCCATCTCTGAGGAGTATTGATTCACTTATGCATGTTATCTTTCTTTTCATATCACCCCTCTTTCTTTTATAAATCTCAAAATCATTCTCTTTTCACTCATTCACTTATCCAGTTTTATCTTTCATCTTCAAATACATTTGCTGCTTTGTCACACTTCAGTCTCCTATGTTCCCTTTGTACATGTCAGAGAAATGAGCTACAGCTTGTATTTACTAGAGCTATGAATATGGACCAGTATGCAGATGTTTATTTTCACTTGAAACATACATGAAGTTTACTGTAATGCACCTCACAGTACTTGAGCATGATAAAGCACTCTGCTTTAAACTTAAAGATACACTCTCAACAAACAGGATATGCATATTACTTGAAAACTGTTTTAGAGTAAATCTGAGGAACGGATATGCTGCACACTTACATGTATTCACGATCAAGCATTTAATATGTTTACACTTCTACATGTAGTACCGTATCCACAATTAGGGCCAATATTCATCTATAATTCTAATGTTTCAGAAGACATACTGAACAAAAGTTCATGTATTCAAGACTTGTAGCAGCATTGCATACATGTCCGAATCATCTTGACAACCATACTGTAAATTAAATGGGTCCCAAGACACAATAGTAAACAATATTAGAACCATGTTTTTGTGAAAGAATCTACCCTTGATTTCCTCCAACTTTCAACACAAGATTTGTAATATAAGTAAATTGGATTGCAGCAAGGGCTTTTATAGTGCAGTGGGCCTTAGTCCTTTTAATGGCATGGGTTCATATCCCACTGCTGCCATTGTCTTTTGTGTAAAACATGGAAATGATAAATATATTGAATATGGAAATCTATACACACATCATCTTCCTGATTTAGTATCTAAATACTGAAAAGATTACTAAAACTATAATCTTTGTGCATTTAAACTTTCTAGTCTGAAAATAAAAGTCAAATTGGCTTCAGATCATAGACAATCTTTACTGGTATGACGTCACTACAAATGCAATTGCAAATTCTTCCAAAATCGGATCATAGTCAGATTGTAAAGTGTACGAGGACTTTATACATACTATGGTTGGTATGGCTATTGATAATATCATCTAGCTTTCACACTAGAGAATATATAATACAATACCATTGATGATATTGCTCTCAACTATTAATTGCACTGCACTATATTATTTTATGTTGTACAATATATTCTGACATCCCTCAAAGCCAGTGAGTACTACAATAGTAGCTCATGGAACCCAGTTCAATCATAAATCCACAACCATCTTTTATAACATAAAATTATTGTGGGTAGGAGTGGCAATTTGTGGGGAGGGCAGGGCAGGGGGACAATGGCCCTTCCAATGGTTTACAAAATAAAATGCCCAGACAGTTTGTTTTGTTTGTGTTGATGTTGCTTGTCTCCTCATCCTACTGTTACAAATATTTTTTATTGTATTAATTTAATTTTAAGTTGGGGAAGGGGACAATGTAAGATAATTGCCCCAACCCAACACTATGAATCTGGGCTTCATATTCATAAAACCTTATTACGCCTATAGTTGTCAACTAGATATGCATCTTAGTTGATAGATAGCTCAGTAAGGTTTTATGAATATGGGCCCTGGTGAACATCAATGAATACTTCCAGAATATGCCTAATTAATGGGTTGGTCTGCATAAATCATTAATTGCAGCTTTTGTAGCACCTTCTCTATGCTTGATTAGTGAATACAGCCCTTTAAACATTTCTAAAAGTTGAGTGTCCCAGCAAAACAGCAAACCAAAAATATGTTAATGCTGCAAATTTTCCCTAGCTGAAAAGAGCCCATTTCAGATCCGATGGATAATACAAACATTGTATACACCCTACCTTTAAAATACAGCATGCCTGTGCATAAAGACCTGGGCAAATAGCTTGCAGCCAGTTTATGGGGGCTTCACTAGAATCCATAACTAAACATCATGTTGTATACCTAACCAGGTGAAGATTTAGTCTACATTTTCAGACACATGGCCTTCCCTTTCATCAGACCAAAAGCCATCTTCGAAATTTTGTAGAAATATGAGGTAGAGAACAATGTAGAATATAGGCTTAAACTATTTAACTATCTAGATCTAAAGCATTCTCATCATTCATTTATCAGGATCTTTTGAAGGATGTTTCTAAGGCTTAACACATTGTCTACAGGGACCTGGTGCTTCCTGGTTTTAACCTGTGCAAATGTGACAATTCAGTATTCTAAGGGTTAATAACATTTAGAATATATGCAAAGAATCATGCAAGCAAACTTATTGATTTAATAATTGAAGAATGAGGTGTTTAGGGGCATGGGCATGTGCCAAAGCAAAAGGGGAAATCACATAAACCCTCTATTCTGCTCCCTCCCTTACTCCACCTGCCTTTCTCCTATTCCAAGCATTACGTTACCCCCTCCCCCTTCCCTCTCTATCTCCATCCCTCCCCACCCCTTCCAGAGATAATAATGATACCTGATCAATGTCTGAAACATAGAACTAACACATTCAATAGTAAAGCCAGAGAGGATAGCAGCAGCAATACCCCCTCCCCCCAACTCCTTTTTTTTTTGCTTCCCATAAACAATTGACATATTTTACTGTCTGGATAATTCAGTGTCTGCATGTATTTTGGAGCAATTTGCTCCCACATTCACTTGAGCTGCCCCCCCCCCCCCAGGAAATTAACAAAAACATCAACACCTTGTTCTGAACTTGTCTAGGAAAAGGTCCTAATTGTTGCCCTTAGTCTATACTAGGTTATGGCTCTGACACTGAACAAATTAACATTCCTTTAAGCGCATTGTGTATTAAATGATCAGATACATATCAAAGATAAAGTAAATTCATTAAACAGTAAAGCATACAAATATTCTAGTCCTTTTGTAACAGATGAAGAGATTTATAATCCAATTTCAAAATATGAAAATCTGAAGTGTCCAACCAAGCTGGAGATGATGAGAGACAGCTTGAACTTAATCTTCGCTACAATCTGTGCTACAAAGAGAAAGCATAATTGCATTAGGAATCTATATCCTCCTGGTAAATGCTAAAGATATTTTGTTGATGTTGATATTACAATAGCCAATCTTAACTACTTTCTTATGATTTGTTGTCAAATGAAAATAACACATACAACAAGTGATAGGAATATTATCATTTGCTAGTAGAAAAGGACCTGACAATGATTCTTTTCAAACTCATGTGTTTTCATGAAGAATGGTTTGAATCTGTAGAACAAGAGGTCACGTCATCTTTCAATAGTGAGGGGTACTCTCTTTAAAAAAAAGAGTGAATTTTCACTCTATTTTCACTTTCTTGGGAGTGACGTCTGTGATCACTTGTTTAGGAGTGAAAATTGATTGATTTTAGAGTGGTCTCTAAGAAGAAATGAGTGAATGTTCACTCTATTTTCACTACATTTTCAGTCTCTAGAGGAGTGACGTCCGTGATCACTCAATTTTTTTTAGAGAGTAAGGAGAACCTCCTCACTGCCCTATTTCTAATTACTAAGTCAAATTATTTCACTCCTACATGGATTGTTCCATTGACATGGTTGTTCTAACATGGTTATGCTTATTGTTTGTGTTAACCCTACATAGGACCCTACACATCTTTTATTGAGTCTAACAAACAAGGTCATGATTAACTCAACAAATGCTCATGTCACTCAGGAATAGTCTGTTATCAAGACTTGTCTACCTTCATCCAAACATATCAATTTACTGTCCCCATTATACCACTGTATGAGTATATCTAAGTAAAACTACCGGTAATGGATATATTGATATAAACTAACTGGTCCTGTCATTACTCATCTACCATAATTAATATTTAATTATCCTGTTGCCATGGAATTTGTAAAAGTTTTAGAGTAAGCCTAGAGAGCATGACCTATAGTCAAAGGATACAGTGTCATCATACCATCTTTGGCAATAATTATCATTCCAATCAACCCATCCTCTAAAATGATATCATAACAATTAATAAATGTATGCTTCCCAGTGATATAAATCACTTAATGCTTGGCATTTAGCATTTTAAAAATCAAATATATATGTATATATGGAGAAGAAAAAAAAATATGTCTCTCTGATATGACAGAAATTGCTGTTGAAATCTGCAAAAAAAAAAAGTTCATTTAGGCATACCAACAGGTTATTTAATACTGACTGAAAAGTCAAATCTCTTGAACAGCATGCTTCCTCGGAATACGTGATCAGGATGAAGAGAATTTTTTTTTAATCTCCATTGTCTCCACGTCAATGTATTTGTAATTATAGATACACATGTATCACACCCCTCTCATCTGGTATTGCGTTTCTGTGTGATGACCCGCTTCAGTCAATATGAAACAACACATCATATGTCATGACAGATAACTTACTTTTTGCCTCTGGTTTGGATATCTCGTTCTCCGATGCTCTCTGTTATCCTGAGCCCATTATGGAACCATTTAACGGCGGGTTTCGGGTGTCCCAGTACAGCACATTCCAGGCTAAAACACTCGCCTTCTTTGACCCGCTTGTCGCCGATATGCCTCTGGAAGATCGGTGGACAAGTCTCCTCGGGTGACTTGAGCGACAGCTGGCGGGTCGGCTTGGCTCGGGCCTTCTGTAGGCCGCTCTTTTCGGGGGCTGCTCCTACCAAGATATAAAACAAAGCAAGTAATAAGGACGCAAAGCGAGAACACGTTGTCTTTCTTCTACCGGTTCATCACCTTGCTACCATCCCCATGCGGTTAAAGGTTTTAATGACTTGCAGATGCATTCATTTCTTCCCTTGGAATCTGTCCAGCTACGGCTGTTGAAAACTTCACCTCGACATCGATTAAATTCTGGACAACAAACCGCAAAATTTCGGCACGCGTGGTACTTGTCCTCATAACTCTCGTCGCTTGATGACGAAAATGGAAAACATCCCAAATTGGGGAATGCCCGAATATTTGATAGTCTTTGTAAACAAACCATTTTCCTCCTAGATAATGTTTTTTTTTTTAATACATGCCTAATCATTCCACCGGATTTTGTTGTTGAAGATGCGGCAGTGGTTGTAATAAATTTCCTGAAAAAAATATGGTAATCGTCTTATGTTGAGGAGATGTTCAATACTAGGATGTCCAATACTAGGCCCAATTTAGATGGTTTTACGGCCATTGACCTTTTTGATGTTTAGGTACCTTTAAATGTATAGACCAGTTTTGGAAACGCCCCCCCCCCCCCATCTCAAAAAATGAAATGGAAGCTCTTATTACCAATCATGTGAAAAAAAATGTTTTGACTAGTACGTGATGATACAAATTTTGCACTTCAACAAGTTGAACATTTGGGCATATATTTCTGCTTTTTTTTGCGAATTTAGGTTGAAGCATTGCCATCTAAACCTCTAAAGGCAATATTTAAACAATATTGAATGGATATTTTGCACCCAAACCCCTTTTTCCTAGACAAGTTCAGAAGGAGTTGTTGTTTTTGTTGTTTTTGCTCCAATGCTCCAAAATACATGCAGACACTGAATTATATGTAAATTGTTTATGGGAAGCAAATAAAAACAAAGGGGGTGGGGATATTGCTGCCCCTATCCTCTCTGGCTATGCTATTGAAGTCTCAACGAGGCCTACTTCTATTTTAGAGGTCAACAATTATATATATATATATATATATATATATATAGGAACTAGAATATATATATATATATATATTTCTGAGAATTCAAGAGCCAGTTGACCGTCCAATTGATTGGATTGTAATCATGATGGGGTAATGTGGTTGACGTTCGCTTCCGATATGACGTACATAAGAATGTCACCTTAAATAATTAACGATCTAGTAGGCGAGATGTGTTCTTGACAGGTATGGCGTGGGTTTAGACATTGAGAGGGCACCGGCATTGTAGGTAATATGGGGGCCTCTGTCTTAATTGTGGAATTAATAGGAAATAATCAAGTTCCTTAAATAGGGAGGGGTAATAGCTTCTTAATTTCACTATTCAGTCTACCCCTCCATCAATCCACCCCTCCCTCCATTTCGTCATTTCGTAGTTTGGTGGGTCTTCCTGCCCATTCCTGTAGCTATACAACCAAAGTGTTGATTAAAAGTGGTGGATTATGGACTTGGAAATAGGAGAGGGGAGCAGCTCGTGAATGCCAAACTCTGCAAATTTATAACAAAGAGTGTAGGCCCCAGTAAGGGCGAAGAAAGATCGAGGCGTACGTGTCGCGACACCGTCTTTAATAATTAATCCGCTGTCGCCATCGTGATCGGCGGTTTGTGTCGTTAATTTATTCTCGTTTGCAATAAAGTTGTTTATATCGGATAAAGAGAGTTAGTTGTCGAATCGACTTAAGAGCTATAGAGCCAGTAAGTAATACTCTGATTTTCATACCATTGTACCGAATGGTCGTATGTTTTATGCTGCGCAAAGATTCAATCAGTTTAAATTTGGCCATTACAAGAAATGGGTTATTGATGTAGACAAATGCTCATGTACCTTTACAGCTCATTTTGTGTATGTTATTACCAGAGAAGAAAAAAAAGCCAGTCAGTCACTCAATAGTGTCTGACAGTGAAGTCTAGCAAGTAGACGGGTTTCCTTGCATAATTTGAATATTAGGACACTGCTAGCGATTACATTTCACTGATAGGACATACATAACAAGTCATATTCATAATTCCTGCAAAGTTCTACATAATTTGATGTTGGCTGCAAAAGGGACGTAGTATCTTTAACGTAAATATATACATATCTGATTGTGTTCTTACCATCTTATCATAGTTTGAGTTTGAGTTTATTTTATTTATACACGGTAAAAGCCCGAAACAGTTCGCAGACTGGTTTCAATCAGGGCCGTGTCGATAAAAAACAACATAATCATGACATATAAACAAAAGTAATATAACACTGACAGATTCACAACCATAACACGACAATAATAGGAAATAAGCTAAAAACACTTTACTTAATTAGAACTATATTGGTAGACCCAAAAGATAAACAATTAAATAAGTTACATATATGATCATCATAATCTGTTTGCATATTTATATATATATATATATATATATATATATATATATATATATATATATATATATATATATATATATATATATATATATATATAAAGTAAAAACAAAAAGAAGTTTAACAAGATTATAAATAAGTTAAAAACATATTATGTATTCATGTTAAATATTAAATAATCAAACTTTAAAACAATAAACAAAAGAAAACACACATAATGTAGAATGTGTAATAATTGTGAAATTAAGACAAATGCGTATTTCATACTAGAAGTAAAATGAAGTATGGAATAATAATAAATACTTAAGAGCATTATGAATATGGATCAGTTAAATACTACATATATAATTGTTTTTGTTTTTAAAGAGACAAAAACTGATAACGTATTGCAAAGATCATATTGCACACGAATAGACATTTAAAACATATTGCGTAGGAGTAATATAACATAAATAACAATGATAAATAGGTTGAAATTATGAGATAAAAATTGTATACAACTATAAAACCTTAACAACAAACAACAACAAAGCTCTCTTAAACTAATAAGTTAGCCCCTCCCCACACACTTATTTCGTATTACGTCAGCTTTGCCTTAAAAATATTTAACGATTTAGCACCTTGTACTTCATGTGGCAAGTTATTCCATGTTAAGGCCCCTCTATATTTAAAAGATCTTTTCATAGTCTCAGTCTTTGGTCTTATTGTTTTCACATTATACAGACTTGAACGTGTATTGTATGTATGGTCAGCAAATATAAACCTTTCTACTAAATACTCAGGAGCTTGTTTTGAGACAATCTTATACATCATAATTGCTACATTCTTTGTTCTATTATTGTCAAGTGTATTCCAATTTAGTCTTGTTAAATTTTCATCTGATGAGGAATACCAAGAGGACCTATTGATTATTCGAGCTGCTCTATTCTGGATTTTTTGTAATTTGTTTTTCTTTGTACTTCCACATCCACCCCATACTACATCACAATAATTTAAGTGAGACAATACTAGTGAATTATAAACCAATTTCATTTCATATTCATTTACTATAATTTCAGCATATATAATCCGTTACTTGCTTTTTTATGAATAGTATTAATATGTTCTTGCCATGATAACCTTTCATCTAAAATTAGCCCAAGGTGTCTACACTTACTAACTCGAGTTAACACAGTATTGTCTATAGTAATGTTTAAATCATTATCTTTAACTTTATCCAGACGTTGCTTCGTACCGAATACAATGTATTCAGTTTTCTTTATATTCAAATTTAGTTTGTTTTGTATCAACCACTTTTTAACATATTCTAGGTCTTCATTAATCTTCTCACTCAATTCTATGGTATCATTTGCCGAACAATATATTACCGTATCATCAGCATACATGCTTACTTTACAGTGGGTGAGGCCACGCGGCAAATCATTAACATGTAATATGAAGAGCAGGGGTCCTAAAATGGATCCTTGGGGAATTCCACATTCAACTGGCAAAAAATCTGACAGTAACTCGAGAGGTGTAATATTTTATTCCATGCCTCCGTCCAGTAGCATTTGTACATGTTACCCCCCCCCCCCCCCCTGTCCCTCAAATGGGGGAAAGGGCGACAAAACATAGGGAAATGAAAAATAGAGAACAAAATAAATAGAGTAAGATGTTAAGGGGATAGGGGAAAGTATATGATATGACTACCCTATCCAATACGACATTCAATCGACCGAGTAAGAACGATAAAACTTGATATCAATAACATTATTGATAACTGTTTAAGCTAATGAAATCATCGCATTTGATTGGCTAAAGGCAAATTTGTCATATAATTTTAGCATTTTGTATTGATGTACATAACCGCGGTATGACATATACTGTACTAAAAGAAATATGACAAGGGGTGGGAGAAAAGCTAATGGCAAACAAAAGGAAAGTAAATGGTAAATAATGGTATAGTAGAAGCAGAATAATTAAGCTCGTCGTCTGCGTTCATTCTGTATCTTGGGGTCCTGTATCTAGCATCATCAAGCAAATCTATGTACAGATGTAACATTACCAACATTAAGCTATTGGGGGCGCTCATTCTGTACTCCTACCGATGAAAGTAAACGAACAATATTTGCTGAACATTTCGCTGTTGAATAAAGCAGCTAGTCACGTTTGTTGCTCTAGGCAGACCCCGCGGAACCTTTTTTTTTCAAATGGGGGGGGGGGGGGGTAAAATTACGATCAGGTAGAGCGTGAATAGCGAGCGGAGCGTAAGGCATGGGTTCCTGGGTGCATGCATAGCCCCCTGAATTAAGCTCAGTAGGTGCAGACATTCAATAACGGTCAGATAAGCATATTTTTATACTTATTTATAGATTGAAAAAAAAAAATGACTGACAGTAACTGTTGTTTTCGACCTGCGCATCTGTATAACTGAATGGAGTTTTTAAAGCCAGATTCTGGCGATAAAGTGTGTAATTTTCTGAAAAAACTAGGCTTTTACGATCGCTTTTACGGAACTGATTTTATGAATCTACAAACTGCCGAATTCAGAGGCTTTGCCGACATGCTTTACAATGCCTCCGTTTTTCTTCTTCTCGCATTTGCTATTTTTTAGCCTTTTTTCCCCAGCTGAATTAGGTTAGCTAATTTGCGCTTTTAGGGTAATGTGGTGTTGTATATTTAGCAGGATTTTTTTTCTCGGAGCCTTGCTTGGCACCCTCATTATTTGCTTGGGACCCCCCCCCCCCCCTCCCCCATTTTTCGTTCTTCTGCCAGCTCAGGGGTCACTAGGGTCCTCTGAGATTTTTGACCCAGTGTGACCCTTGATATAGAGGTCCTATATAATTATGTATAAAAGTTTAACACTGTGATGTAACATTCCAACAACTAATCTTCTAAAGATATAACGAATTTATAAGCTGATATTCAAGAACATACAACATGATAAAAATTAATGAAATATTCAAGCAACATCAAACATAAATTAGCTTCCTGCTGTCCTTTCTATTTCTCTTTAACACTGACTTTTTCCAAAAAAAGTGGGGTGGGGCTAGAGCCCCCCGAGCCCCTCCGTTCGGCGGGCCCTGCTAGGTGCTTGCATTTACACGCCTCATCACTCTCTGTCCTACTTCAAACAGAGACCTAATCGTAAAGAACAATATATATGTTCTCTAGCTATATGTATGTAGTTGATAGGTCTAATGACCTATATCTTCTGGCCCTTAGTAGTTTATATTTAAACATGTTGTGATGTCATTAGAAGTGTTGGTTACACTGACGCAGGTTGGCCCTCCTCCTCAATCCTTAACACAGCCGCCATGTTGAATGATGACAGCATCTTTTAGGGGTAACGTTAGGAGGGTATATATACCTCTGCCAAGGACTCTCCAACATTAGGCATACGGTCTATGTTTAGGCCTACACGTCATAGAACAAAGGTTCAAGAATTCACGGACCATCCACCAGCAAACAGAAACAAACAAAACAAAATCAAAACACTTGTATTAAACATGAACATAACAAACCCCCTATGGATATACATGCACGTGGACATTATATTGCAATCAAGTTACAGAACATTCCTAATTATAGAATATACTTTACGGATGATGCAATGTGTCTAACTCGATTGCAAAAAGGACAGCTTCGTGGATGTCAAGAGTCAAACCTAGGGCTAAATACAAAGTGAACCCACCGAAAAGCAGGGAAAATGGAACGCCTAAAAAATCGTTTGCCTAAAGAATAGATGACTGATTTTGTATGAATACAATAGACTTTCTGATATTAAACGCTTTAGTCATGTATAAGAATTCCGTCTTGGTAAAATCAGATATACGGGAGATTTTCCCTTCATAATATCATGTGAAAGCATCTTCAACTTTGTTAATTTTATCAAACTTCAACCAACTTTAATGACAGTTATTATCGAGTTTATCTTTAATGCACTTGAGGCATTTAGAATGATTTGTGCCTTTCTGTATTTTCTAATGCTGCTAATGTGGTTCGTATTACCTATTCCCAGTCATATTTTTTATTTAAAAAAACGTCTTTTTTCTTAACCGTGAAGCGTACTCATAATCAAATTATTTGTTCAAGTATCCCTCTATCAGATAAAACTTGTCATTTCGTTCCGAAGACACTTGAAATCAAATATGTAAGTGCAGGATTTCAATAGAAGCACGCTAATGTTTACATTCTTTCACCCAGCACTACGACGTTACCAAAATTGCTGGCTGCAAATTACTTGAAATTCTTCAGAAAGTATCTATCAAAATTACAGATAACGACCGTTCCAAAATTAAGATTACTAAGCCATTATATCCGTCATGGGACCAATCATACCAAAGTTTCAAATGCTTGACATCTTCTTCTAAACAAAAAGTCTTCTGAAAAATGACAGTTCAGGAACGCTTGCTGACAGCTATATTTTAAGTACATGAAGATAAGAGGAGCTTAGTTTGACGTTATCATCTTATGCGTTTACAAATTCGTTACTGACTTATTACAGTCTCATCTCTTCCCATTAAAGGTGGAGATACTGACTTGAAGAAAACCAAACGACCAGTGACAGGGGCCTCGCAATTTCCTCCATTCAATTGGAGGGCACGTAGCCCCCCCCCCCCCCCCCCCCCGGCATGGAAAAATGGTGACACCTCTGATCGATGAACAGAATGGGGATGACATATTGGAGCAACGACGCGCCTGTAAAAAGGTTTACTTTAAAATATATTCACAAATCTAGTTCATCTTTTTAACAGCCAATGTCAACATATATTCATTTTACTCTCCAGTTTTTCGAACAAAATGGAATTAGGATATTTATTTCAGGAATTTGCACGTCACATTTCGATACTGACATTTTGATCAAATCAATGACGAAATAAATGAAGAGAAATATACAGAATGGGCAGACTAAAATATGGCTTGTGCCTCTAGGCTACATCCCAAAAGCTCGCAAAATTATGATGCAATAAAGAAATTTAAGATGAAAAGGTTAAGAAAAGAAAATATTAAAATGCAAAGAAAAGTGAAGACAAATATAACAGGGATAAAGGGGTTAAATTGAAACATAATGAGAAAACTATTTAGTAATGAAAAAGAAGAACGGGAAAGGATGAAAGTTACGTTTATGCAGTCAGTTTCAGCTCTTATATACCTATGATACATCTCCCAAGGTACTTGTATTATTTTTGGACACTTCAGAAGAATTTTTTTTTTTTTTAAGTAGACAAGAAACCCCACAAAAATTGAATGAAATCTTTCTTTCCAGAAATTGTCCCCAAAGTGCAAATGCGACATGCATTGACAAACGGTCCAGCTGATAAGCAACTGCAGCGAAAACAATAACTACGTAAAATGAGAAAGAGGCTCTGCTTCTCATCTCATCAACTGAGAGGTGACGTATTTTGAGTAAAAGTTTTGATTTGCATTTTCAAACAGTTGCATAAAATCAATGTATACAACATCTTGAATCAACACTTTAATAATTTAATTCGGTAATCTGTGTAATATATAACATAAGCTGAGAGAAATGTGGATTTAAAAAATGACATGATCGACATGAACTGATTCGGCAAGAACTCTAACAAGGTCAACCATAACTCTACAGATTGTCATTCTAGCAGAATATGAGATACATATTACGTACACAAGCAGGGACACTCACAATATGAGGCTTGTTTGGTTGAAAACCTTAACTAAACAAAGAAAATGGAATAAGCCTATATAAGTTAGAAGGCTACTGACAGCACTGATGGTTTTACAACAACTTGTCAACCAGAAAATGAACTTTGGGTTTAAAAAAATATGATGAAGAGCGCAGATATAACTCGTTGCATTATTGGCTACGTCAAATTGGCAACTTAACAGAAAGAAAAACAATAACAATGTGAACTTTACCGTTTTCTTGAACCAGAATATCAGACAGCATAGCGTCCAAATGCACACTCAATCGTAACACGGTCGAGTCAATCTTGTCCGAAATGTTTCCAACTATATACGATGTTCGGAATTAGCAAGCCCCCACATCATTAACTAAACAAGGCGTTACAGACCTTTGTTCTCACCCAAATTCAAGGTCAGTGATGTACAGTGGCGTAGGTCAAACCGTTGAGGGGGCACTGGCAATCATCAGAAAGGGGGCCGTCTTGCTATAGTCTACCAGTTAGAGGAGGGTACGGGAGGGATCACACCACCTCCTTTTATCGTCCTTCTCATCTGTCTTTCCCTTTTCTATCTTTTCAAACATTCTTATTTTGTCGTTTTTCCATGGGGGGGGGGGGGGGGAGGGGGAGGGGGAGGGGGGGAGCAGCCCCTCATCCATCCCGTAGGTACACTAGTAGATGTATATGATATGTCGAGTCATAGTTCTGAAATAATACAGACCAGGGGACAGGGTACGTGACGAGCGTGACGTCTTATTATAAACTAGTTCAAGATTGTCTACTAATTAAGACCTCTAATGCATTTTATAAACAATTGTTGTTTTGATTAATAATGACGGATATTTAAATATTGTTACTCCAGCTGCTTGAAAAAGAGAGATAAATTGGAGGTGGGGGGATGGGGAGGGTGAGCTTCTTTATTCCTAAAGAATATCTTACAAAGTTAGATGTAGTTAAAATTCGTTAATAATACTATCACTACTACCACTACTACCACCACTACTAATACTACCACCACTACTACCACCACCACCACTACTACTACTACTGCTACTACTACTACTACTACTACTACTACTACTACTACTACTACTACTACTACTACTACTACTACTACTTCTACTACTACTACTACTACTACTACTGCTACTACTACTACTACTACTACTACTACTACTACTACTACTACTACTACTACTACTACTTCTACTACTACTACTACTACTACTACTACTACTACTATACTACTACTACTACTACTACTACTACTACTACTACTACTACTACTACTACTATCACTACTACTTCCATCACCACCACTAATAATACTAGTACTACTGCTACTACTGCTGCTGCTGCTACTACCACTGCTACTTCCGTCGCACCCTCTCCCTAACCCCATTCCCCCTCTCTCTCCCATCTCCCCTTCCCACCCCTCTCTTGCTCTCTCTCTCTCTCTCTCTCTCTCTCTCTCGCTTCATCTCCCATTCTTCTCCCCCCCCCCCCCGTTCCCCCTTTCTCTACCATATCCTCTATCACCTCTCCTCCCCCTCTTTCCCTCTCATAACATCTCTCTATTTTAGTCTCCAGTCTGACGTTCATATAATAAAGAAACAATTATTGGCTTCATTTCAAGAGCGGATATGAAGGTGCTGTCATCATCAATTGCATTTGACGGCTGACATTACAACTGGCTTTTTATTCTAATTGTAAATCATATATCTATAATAGGTATACACAACATTCGGATGTATACATCCCATACATCCTGTATGTAATAAAATGCGAAGTATAAAAAGGAACAGGGAGCCAGTGTTTAAAACAATTTAATCGTCTCAAATCAAAAGTTGGATCAAGTACGACGCTTAAATTTGCAGAAAGCGAAGCTGACAGATGACGTTGTCAACTCCACTTGGCTAAAGCTATCATGACGTATAATTTTCTTTAAATACCATCAATATTTAGTTTAACAGTTTTGACAAATCAAAGCTATGAATGTTATGGTATCAGGACACGATAGCAAAAACTAATGTGCAGGCACGTAGCCACAGGGAGGGGGTGGGGGCACGGGGGGGGGGGGGGGGGGCACGTGCCCCCCCCAAAATTTCCAAGACCGGTTGAACTTTTTTAGACCCCTTTTTTTTTTACCTCGATCGATTACATGTATGTGCCCCCCAAACATCAAACTCTGGCTACGTGCCTGTTGATGTGGAATTGCGCAATCGCGAACATTACCTGACATTATTCCTTATATCAGGGGCCCGTCTTATAAAGAGTTGATATTAATCGCAACATATTTGCGATCGATATCAATCGCAATTATGTACATAAGAGGAGATTGCAAACTTGCGATTGATTGGAGGACTTAAGATTGATTTGGATCAATCGCAAGACGGGGCCATGATGTTTATATAGTCACCGCAGATAAATGTTTATTCTTATAAGTATATTTGTTATTTTATAGAATTCGATTCCGTCTAAAGAAATCCAAGAGCTTTGAAGCCTAATATTTTGTTTTTTAAAAATGCTGTAGAGCTGGGGTTTGCTTTAATCCCGTATAATGGCGCGTGTTAATTTCAAATGATGGCGCCTTCCACTTGGCGTTGGGCTAGTTTGCGATATGAATACCGCCAAACATAATTAAAACTCGATATGCGTCCTAGCAGTGACAGGTGATAACATTGATTTATAATAGTAAAAGTTTTGATCACGTGATGGTTACGTAAAGGGCAGTCAATACTCCCAATGGATACAGCCTAACAAACAACAATACAAGCATGCAAAACAAAATAAAAAAAATAATCATAAATTATCATACATGCTCAGTTTCAGACATTGTTTTTTAAGCAAGCTTTGTTATTAAATAAAAGGCATGAATTTGATCCTGTTTTATGTGTATAACAGCGCATTACAAAACAAAAGTAATTGCTTCAATCTGTCAAAACGGGCACGGACATTCAACACTTAAAATTTAACATCAATTCAAGTTATTCGTTAAGACATATCCAACAAGCATTAACATTCTGGATCAGAATATATAGCTACACTCAATATATGCGTCCTCATAATGTAAACATTAAGGTGTAGTAAAGCGATATGATGACGTCATGAGGCTTACCTTTACAGGACATTATAAATCAATTCCTAGGACGAGTCCCATTAAACTGATGTAATATTTCCTTGATGGCAACCACTAGATGGGAGAAAGATAGATTGCAATATAGGTTTGAGCAGGAGATAGAATGACTGGTATGAGAAGGGTTGACTTGCTGCTACTAGAGAATGGAATACATTATACAGGTCTATCTGGTTTCAACATGGTGGTCTACTTCATCTATAGCCCATATTACATAGGTCAGAGGTTAGAGGAACGATGACACTCAACTATCAATATCATGTTTGGATAAAAATTCCTCTCGACCCATACCTCTGTTTACCCATTCGATAATCTTCCATTGCATTGACTAGGTCATAGATCTGCTCTCATACAACAAGCTGCTTATTTTAAAGCCATCAATTACTTTTTAATGTAATGGTATTATAATATAAGTAATTAAAATGAATTAAAACTGTAGTGGTAATTTGTTCATTAAAAAAATACATGAAATTCGTTGATATGGAAAAAATATATACGACTTTTTGTTGACGTTGATCATAACGGATACAAATTACGAACAATGATATTAATGATGACAACGACGATGACGAAGTATGACAGTAGAAATATTGATGGTTGTCACACGTTGTGATTATATTGATGAAATAATCTGACCTAGTTAATAATAGTTTAAATGCTTAAATAGTTTTTCTTTTTAAGAGTCAATCGTGTGTTCATAAAACAGTTCGGGCTTTACTAAGGTCGAATATTCATGAAACAATTATCAATATCTCTCGGTTACGATCCAGCAAAAACTATATTAAAATATTATCTTGTGTATAAAATTGCTTTCTTTGTAAATATAAATATAAATGTTGAAAGTCTTGCTATCAAGGTTTCATTAGGTTATACAGCTTTCAAGAACGAAATCGAGGGGTATTGACATACTTTAATTTTCTTTCATTAAGTGTCAGCAATGCTTAAATTTCAAAACGCTTTGCTCTCTTTATGAAAATAATATTTTACATTTTTTAAATCATTCAAATATGTGTAAAAAGTGCATGTTCCATGAGCTAATATTTGTATCAACATCAAAGCGTTTACTTTTCGACCTGATAGCTATTCGGTACTCAAATCGTTTCGTATTGTTTAAAACCAAACACATCAACAACAACAAATTATAAATATTTCTTTAAGCTAAATTATAGAGTTTCTTGTTCATGCCCTGTTGATAATAACTGATTGAACAACGATTCCAATCAAATACCACATGTAAAGTTCATGATAAGTTGTGTCTCAAATAGCGAAGACAACTTAACATAAATGTAATCTTGTTTACAAATAAGGTCAATAAATTAATAAACTGGTCAACAAATTAACCCCATAACCAATACCCAAAATACCCAAATTCGCAATATCTTTGACTTCTCCAAAAAAAAATAGATGTGGGATGTGGTTTGATAAAAATGAGAAACATATTTGATAAGAATCCAATTATACATCAAAAATAAGGCAGTAATTAGAATTAGGCCGATTCATTTAAATGAAACTGATATATCACAATATACTTTCTATTATGAACACGACCAATTGAACAAAATAAAAATGAGAAAACTATTAAGTAATGAAAAGGAGAAAGGGAAATGGCGGAAGTTAAGTTTCTGCAGTCAGTTTCATAATGCAGAAGTGTCACTGAGTAGAATTCTACATCCTCGAACTCCTCTGAGTGATGGTGCCGAACCGTGTGGTTGAACACGAAGCGTTTTGCATTGCTGGGCTGATCAATCGTATCCGTGTGCAGGGGCGTCGTTGATGTGTGTATGCAGTGGCGTACGCAGGATTTTTTTTCTCAAGGGGGGGTGTTTTAAAATATTTGAAAATCGCGCCGAAAATTTCGCAACGACTCAGCAAACCGCTGAATAAGCGGGGGTGGGGTAAGAGCACATTTCCCCCCCCCCCCCGAAAATTTGAAAATTTGGCTGACCGATATTTCGTTCAGTGTAGGGGGGGGGGGTTAATGTCACCATTTTTAGATCACTTTTTTTTCGAGAGGGGGGGGGGGGGTTTAATGTCACCTTTTTTTTTTTAAATTAAAAAAAAACAATCGGAGGGCGGGTTCCTCCAAAACATACACATAAAAACAAATTGAGGGGATTCGACCCCCAGCCCCCCCCCCCCTGCGTAGGCGCCTGTGTGCGTGTATGAGAGAGTAAGTGGGTGAGGGTACGTGTGGGGTACGTGTGGATGTGGTGTGTGGGGGCATTAATGTCGGTATTTCTGACCACCATATTCTATTTCTCTGTTTACAAGTTGAAAGATCAGTTTACATACCCTTTCTCTCGAAACACAATTATTTGACTCACGATTAATTGTCATTGATGTCAAAGAGGTAATAGTGATAATTTTCAATAAATGCTAGTTTTCCCCTCCTCCTCCTCCCCCTCCCCCTCTTTCTCTCTCTCTCTTTCTCTCTCTCTCTCTCTCTCTCTCCCTCTCTCTCTCTCTCTCACTCTTTCTCTCTCTCTCTCTCTCTCTCTCTCTCTCTCCCACACACAATATTTTCTCTCTCATCCTCTTTGTCTATCTCTGCTTTTCTTTCTCTCTATCTCTTTCATTCGCGTTATCCGTCTCTTTTCATATTCACCTCTTTTTCACAAATACTTTGACATTTTGTTTAAAGATGATCTTGGGATTTATTGTTTTCTACTTCAAAATCACTTAGAATACACTGACGCTGTTAAAATGAAAGTATTTTAGCTATCAATGGATAAATAATGATTCTGTAGACAGAATTGAAATTTTAAACTTTCATATCGCGTCGCTTCGTTTTCAAACACAGAAGTGACACTATTAAACAATTGTTTCCTTTGGCTACGTTTATCATGAACTTATTTATTGAATAATATATACATTTCTTAGCCGACAGTATGGTTTAAATTTTGACATATAGTTCCCAATTTGAAATGTCAAAGAGAAAGATGCGAGTGCGGTCACCCCCCCCCCCCTTCCCCCATTTCATTCATCATTCTGGGTTGCGGGGGCGGGTAGGGGAAGGGAGTGGTTATAGCTAAATGTTTTATCTCCCTCCCTACTGTAAGGACAAACAAACTATGCCCACATGACTGTGAAGCCCCCGGAGCACTGATGGATGTAGGTAGTAGTCTTCATGATAAACCCCAGCCATGGTCTTTTAATCATCCGATGTATAACTCTTATATACGTGCACTGTGTATATGGTAAGTGTGGAAAGTGGATTCTAGATCTGTGCTTCCATCCTTACGTAATGCTAAATAGTGGCTTAAGCTCCCACCCTCACCCATTTCAAGAACACAAAACACTGAAGACAACTTGCAGTTGGTTACGGCACACGAGGATGCCTATGGATTATTTTCCCCTGAATTATTAATGTTCGGGTAGTATAATTAGGCCTACATTATGTACATAACGAAATTGCGGATGCTTTTTCTATCTCGCATTTCGCCTTGTAGACAAACAAAGTGATGTCATGAAATAATGAATTCCCATAATTGTTCGAGAATATACATTTTCATATCTTAGTATTATAGTGGCAGTTCCCAAACGTTAAAGCTATTCACACCAGATGCAAGAGAGGGGGAGGGAGGGAGGGAGGGAGGGAGAGAGAGAGAGAGAGAGAGGGATAGAGAGGGGAGGGAGAGAGATAGATAGATAGATAGATAGAGAGAGAGAGAGAGAGAGAGAGAGAGATAAAAAAAAAGGCGTGACTTACTGGTTAGGTGAGAGAGGGGTGAGAAAAGATGAAAAGAGGGAGATTTGAAGGGGAAAATCTTTGTTGACAGAAGAAAGGAGCTGAATAAAAGAGAAAAATATTGAATGAATATAAAAATGTCTCCAGGATGTCTCTAATTTATTCCTGTATTATTGTTCTGCACTCAACAGTTACTTCAATAAAAAGAAGAAGGAGAATATTCTTCACACTTTCACAATTCCCTTCAACATCATCTCATTTACTCCTATAGCCCTCTAATAATAATAATAATAATAATAAATAATAAAAACTTTGCTTATAAAGCGCTTACCACCAAAGTCTCCATGCGCTAAAAGTATACTCTCGCCCGATGAGGGACTTGAACCCGCGACCCTCTGATTAAAAGTCAGATGCTCTACCGACTGAGCTAACCGGGCTTACAATCCTTCCTCCGAACCCGTTCTTAAGTCTTACTTCTTCTAGAAACGCTTTAATAAACATCGTTTCCGAATACAGCTTTAATGACAGTTAAACAAATATATAACTCATAAACATATATAAGAAACAACAAAACAGCAAATTTAATTGTAATATCTAAATGTTTATTTGAAATGTAAAAAAAAAATCACTCAAAAGAATAAATCATGATAGTGTATAAATTAGTCAGCTCGATTATTTTTGTTTACAATATAGTATAGTACTTGTAGTGTAATCAATCTGAAGTATGCACACACCTAGTCACACCTACGTGTACCTTCGAATGATGTTATTAGTATTAGGTCAAGTAAATACGGGCATGCTTTTCGCATATATTAGTACTATTTCTAAAGTACATCGGTGATTATTGGATAAAATGTTTATTTGAAAGAATCGTGAAAAGATAGGACTCGCGGGTAGATGAGCCCTATTATTCGAACAGGATTATTCTAATGATGAACATTGTGAAGCTGAAACCGTCCTGTAGGATTTGAATAGTGTTTCAAGTTAATGCAGACCTGTACTCTTCATTTTATTCTTAATTAGCTCTCTTATCTTTCATGTTCTCGTTCAGCATCAACATGATCAATGATTTCCCATGTTACAGTTATTAACTACCATCAAAAAAAGTGATTAAAAAAATGTAACAAATTCGTCCCTATTTTCACGAAGTGACGGTAGTGTGGAAAATAGTAACGCAAAGTGAATGCAATTTTTTTTCACTACCGTCACTTCGTGAAAACAGCGACGAATTATCGAATGAATTCTGATTACAATAGTCCCATTCGTTACAACTTCTCACGTTTTTAATAGTGGCAAAACGATGAATAAATGCATTAAATGAACAAATAATAATACATACTAGTATTGGGGGAATGCTGTTGCTATTAAGGCTCCAAAATTGAATGAAGAGAGAAGTGAAGAGGCTGGGAAAAGAACGACCTGTGGGAGACCACACACTTTTCATCGCATCAGTCGCCTTGTTTCTGTCTGGTCGACATCATCACCAGTAAGGCATCAATAAAATACACTCTTAAAACTGAAATGTTGAATCACCATTTAAAAGGGCCGAGGAGTGACAACTCTTTCAAAATGGTAGATTAACACTTTGAACATGCTGGATCCAACCTTTATAGTGTTGGATCCAGCATGTTCAAAGTGTTAATCTACCATTTTGAAAGAGTTGTCACTCCTCGGCCCTTTTAAATGGTGATTCAACATTTCAGTTTTAAGAGTGTACATGTAAGATTGAAGATCAATTTCTCTCTGTGTTTGATTTATGTTGAACAAGTTTAAAATTCAGCCAGGAGATAAAATTCAGCCAGGAGATTTTTTCTCAATTCCCCACACTCCTACGTCATAAACAAATATACAAAAACAATGTTGAAAATATAAAACTTCATGAAACTGTATAAACAGAGCTTCGAGCAAGATAAGGCAATAAATTCAAGGAATATTTTAAGATAGAGTATGATACAGATTAGATGAATTGTTTTTTAATTCGTGTCCATATCTCAGTCTACCATTAAGATGTACAGTTTCCTAGCCCAAATTATTAAATAGTTGTATAATGATAACATGCTTATGGATTGGCTAAATACTTGATGAAATTCTATTAGGTATGAAGGTATAGATTGAATCACAATATTCTCACATTTTAGACACAAATCGATCTACAACAGCGCTTCTCAACCGATGGGCTGCGAAATATATCATATAAATATGATAATATAATGAGGTTATTTAGGCGAATTGTGTTCCTATGTCGTTCCAAATGTCTCATGAAGTATAAAATATATATGTTTATCAGAAAAAAACTGAATGAATTACTCGTAAAATGACCTTTATTCGTTCTTGCTACTATATGATTACACAATGAATGTATTTTATATTTTACAGATACTACAACGGCAGTCACAACGACGTAGACGAACGAAACAAAGTACGCTTAACTATTAAATACATTGTATATGAATATAAGTTTAGATATACTACTTAACAATTTCTGTGGTTATTTTCTTTCCATGCACTTTACTAAGGAAATTACTTTCAACTATTTTCGAAGCTCCAAAAGATCAAACAATAAGGGCCGAATTCACAAAGGAGGTTTGTCGACAAACCTCCTTTTGTTTCGAAAAACCTCCTTTTGTTATTTACAAACCAGGTTTGTAAAAAACGCGTCAAAACGCGTCATATGACGTACATAAACCTCGGTTTGTCGACAAACCTCCTTTGTGAATTCGGGCCTTAGGTTTTCGAGATGGGCTCTCTGATTTCACTCCCTCCTGCCCTGAATTAAAAATGCCTGAGGTTTTGCTCGATTGTTTTGCTTCTCCAAAAGAGAACTGAGTTTCTGTAGTTGTTGTTAAAAGGCAATCAAATTAATAAAAAAAAACATGCTACTTCATTGCTGTAACTGTTTTTCAGAGTTTTAACTTTTTAATACGAGGCATAAATGGCTTGTTCAAATTGTTCTTTAAAAAAATAATAATGACAATTTCAATGAATAATAAAGAACTTTGTACAGTGAAAGAAATGATTGACTTGAATACAAAATCATCGTCTCTTTTGTTGATATATCAATGTATAAGTTGTGAAGATTCTTGTGAAAGATGGCTCATAGCACCGCCTGTGAAATGCTGGTAAGTTGGTTGGCTGGGATTGGCCCTGGTTTCACACCTGAGCCTTGCCTGATTTGATATCCTGCACCTCACGACTCAGCTGACACAGTGTGCACGGTCCACAGAAGGTGGTCATGCAGCAGTCGTTCATCAGTGTGCCCTGTATGGATGAGAGAGAGAGAGAGATGAACGTTGGTCTAAGTTTATGCGAAATATCATTTTCATTTTTAATGGCAAAAACAGGGGATTATGTACATGTTAAAATGAAGGTCCTTCCCTATTAGTACACAAAGATAACATCGATAACAAGAAAAACAACTTTATTCATTATAGGAAAGCATGGAATTAAAAAAAAAATACCCTTTCATACTTTTGTGGAAACAATAATTGATCACAATCAAGAATGAATGGCAAACGATTGGGTCCGAATTCACAAAGGAGGTTTGTCGAAAAACCTTGGTTTTCGTGCGTCATACGACGCGTTTCGACGCGTTTTTACAAACCAGGTTTATAGAAACGCGTCATAATTATGACGTACGAAACCCAAGGTTTGTCGACAAACCTCCTTTGTGAATTCGGGCCTTGGAGTTTCGTATTCATCGATGTTCGATGGTATAGACAGGTTATAGACGAGATCTATTACAACATTATCAAATCTAGTGATAGTGATTTTGGGAAAACGTATGTGAAAAATATAATTGTTTTCCTCTCATTAGGCAAACGCTTTAAAAAGGGGAGCAAACCTTGCCGTTGTTATTTACATTGTTTATTTTTATAAGAATAAGTCTTTGATTATTTTTTGTATACTGATCATTGATGACTTCAGAACTATTAAACAATAAGCATCTTTGTATGATTGATCATTTAGATTTTGTTTAATTTGACGTGAGAAAAGGATTTAACAGATTATTAAAAGATGACGGTGTAGCATTTTCTGATATCTTTTGCAAAAAAAAAGAAACATGTATTAAACGGCTTGGTATTCCAGCCACAGTTATCGTGAGGTGAAAGTGAATGGTCTTCGTGAAGTGAGACGTAGAGGTCGCGATTCCCATTCTCGTAAGAAGATGACTTGAGTAGTTTACACCGTGGTCAATATTCGCGGATCAATCTTAGCGTTGTCTGATGTAGAATAGATGGTGAATCAGAGTAGGTGTCAATTAACGGTTCTAGAACAATAACCCCCTGGGCAATCACCAACGTTGGCCATTTACCAGCAGAATTATATCCCCCCAAGGACAATTACCCCCGGAAAGTTATCCCCCCGAAAAATTACCCCCTAGAACACATACCTCCTATGAAAATGACCCCCTTTGACAAACATCCTCCCGCATCCCCCCCCCCTTCTCCCCGCGAGGACAAATACCCCCAGAAAAAAAATGCTTCCATTAAATCAACTTATTATCAGGGTAGACATCCCCTTTAATGAACAAGGGGGCTGGGGTAATTGTCCTAGGGTGTAATTTTCAGGGGTAGAACGTGATTGTCCTCTGGGGGTAATTGTTCTGGGGGTAATTTTCTGGAGGGTAATTGTTCTCGGTGGGTGGGGGGGGGGGGGTGGTTGTTCTTGGGGAAATTATGACAAAGTAGAGTTGCAGATCGTGTCAATTTTGAAAGTGTGTTTCACACAAGGCGTCATTTTGTTGGCGCATACATATGAAGTTTGTGAAAAAATCAAACTTCAAGGCGATGTTCATGATATTTGCAATATTCATTTTGAAAATTATTGAGGAAGAATTTTTTTTATCACAGTGGCTAATGCAGTCACATATGGGTAGATGACATATAGCGCTGGTTGAATTCCTAACATTCCTCGAGCAACCTTCAAGTACTACAAAAGAAAGAAAAAATTTATAATAGCTGTGTGTCAAGTAGGCAATGCGCAAAAAAGAGATTGGTGCTATGTCAGGAAGAAGAAATTACCCTAATATTGTGACGTCCTCTGATTTGCGCCCTCATCACTCCCAGAGCTCCAGGTGTGCAAATGGGAACGCAGCAGTGTTCACCCATCTCCGTAGACACACAGCATTGGTAGCAGGTTCCAAGGAACAGACCACACAGACCTGCGTAGACAGAGAAACATAATCATGTTAGTCATTAGTAACGGATTGATTGATGAGAGTGAGGGAGAGAGAGAGGGGGGGGGCAGAGGGAGAGAGAAAGAGACATTGAGAGACAGGGACAGAGATAGCTAGAAAGAGGGGGGCAGAGGGAGAGAGAAAGAGAGAGGGGGGGGGGAGAGGAGAGAGAGAGAGAGAGAGAGAGAGAGAGAGAGAGAGAGAGAGAGAGAGAGACACACACACACACACACCCACAGACAGAGACAGAGATAGTGAGAGAGAGAGAAAGAGAGAGAGAGGGATAGAGAAAGAGACAGAAAGACATGGAGAGCGAGAGAGAGAGACCGAGGGAGGGAGAAAGAGAGAGAGAGAGAGAGGAGAAAGAAAGAGAGGGGAGAGACCGAGGGAGCGGTAGAGTGTAGGAAAGAGAGAGATGTAGGAAAGAGAGAGAGATAGAGAGAGAAAGATAGAGAGAGTGTGTGTGTGCGCGCAAACCAAGAAGGGGAGGGGCTGGTTAGAGGGGGATGGATGCGGGCAAAGAAAAGGGAAAGGGAATAAGTTTGAGAGGACGTAAGAATTGATTTCCTCATTATATCTGAATAATATAAAAGATTTGCGCTCGTGTTATATTAAAGCAGCCAATTTACACATCCTAACATTCAACACCCAAAATCTCACGAGTCTAAAATCTATTAAGAACAACAATGTTGTCGGACATGGGGGCGTGGTTCAGGACATCCGAAATATCATTCAGGATTTATTGGGATTAAAGACCGATTTCCAGCTGTTTGTTCAATAATTCCAAGCTCTCACCTTCCCCATGACAAAATCATAGTGACTGGATATTAGAGCTACTGTGATTATGAACCAAGATTAACATTCTTAAACGATTTACACGAAAATGGCTAAATAATCTGCCAGGAGGAAACCGATTATAACAACATTTCTTAGACAATGCTACGTAGCACGATCATGATAATCATAAGGAAAATTCTCAAACTATTGCAAATATAAATATCGGCCACATTTTTGATATACCGCAGCAACTGCGAGACCAACCTTGGACTAACAAAATAAATTAAATACACCAAGCTGAAATAATTGCATTTGCCTAAAATGGGGGGAGGGGGGGGGGGGGAGATTGTAGCCAGGATTTATTATGTAATGATCTCATTATCAATTGATGAATACTGCAAGAGATAAAAAGTTATCGAAGATAACCAACCAAGAACTAAATAAACCAAATAACATTAATTTTTTTTCTTCTTCAATATTTGCAAACTTACAGATAGGAATATCATTGAAGCATTCGAAAATTCCTGAGTTCCATTCACGAGGTCCTCCACGCGGCATCAACGGATTGCTTATAGTTGTCATCTGATCATACCAAAAATATAATATAAACGACATCAAATAAAAATAAATCTGTTATATTTCAGAATTAACTCTTCCAGAGCTTATTGGTACTACAAAAGCGAAGAATAGCAAATTTCGTTTTGCACTCGTGAGACTAAATCGCAATAATGAACAGAAAGCCAATATTGGAGGGGAAAAAAGGAAGCTAAACTGAAATCTTTAATGCTCAAACATGGTTTGCAGGTTAATTATAAATACACTCTAAATTTTCAATGTGTATTTTGATGATGACTTTGCTCCTGCGGGAATAGTGGGGCAGAGCATGTACACACTATATCCTGAGAGGGGAATGGGTATGCATCTTTCAGTATAAGGTGCGTGATACTGAGAAGTACTGTACACTACACAACACCCAACGATTCGACTACGGTTCAATGTCGAAAAAAATTGCAATGGAAGTGAAATAAATAGATGATATTCTATCCGTCTGAGATCTTGAAAGTTTCTAACGGGTATTAAAATCCCAATTTCATCGTATTTTTTAATTCCTCTGGAAGGAAAAAGGGCTAAATCGGCAATAAGTCGCTGTTTAATCCGTACAACGTCGAAAGGATTTTGCAATCCATCGGCCATTTTCTTCGCCTGCAAAGCCAACAGCACTCTGCAAATTCAATAACGCTATATACAAATGACAATTCGGGGCCACAATCATGGAAAAGGTATACATTTTTAAATTACATTTGAAAGCGTATTCATATTTCTTTCAAAATTCATTCGCTCTCAGATTTGGTGTGTTGTGGTAACCCACTGAACTATACCTGTACTGTAGTTACGGGCTGCTGTATGATGGCTTGCTGTTGACTTGGATCCATTTTAGCTGATGATCAAGTATACTCCAACTGTAATAGAGAGAGAGAGAGAGAGAGAGAGAGAGAGAGAGAGAGAGAGAGAGAGAGAGAGAGAGAGAGAGAAAAGAGATAGACAGAGATTGATTAAATACCATACAGCGAGGCTATGGCGTAGCGTGGATTCACTTAATGGGGCACTCGCATCGCCGAAGGGGGAGGTGGAGGGGGTCACCAGACGCTAATATTACTAGGTGGATTCAATGGGAATTGTTAGTAACAAGGCCACCAATATTTTATTAGATGGGACTTACTTTATGCGGTACCTTCTCCTTCTTCCTTCCATTTCTCAACCTCCCCCGTATTTTTCTTTCTTTTTCTCGTTTCGCCATTCGATTAGAGGCACGTACATGTACCCCAAGCTTCCTGCAGCTACAAGTACACCTGACTGTAAACAGGCACGATCAATCAAAATTCTCGTTCGACCATATTGTGCAGCCATAGATAATGTAAAACGATAGTTGTAGATTTCAAATTTGTAATTCATATATTAGGTGGCAGGATATATAAGCAGGGTTTGATTTCTAAATTGCTTTGACATTGGGTTATTTGACTACTGTCAAATAATTGATGAAATATATCTTTTTCTTATAATATCAGGGTTTAATTAACATTTTAAGCGGCAAGAAATATGAGCAGGATCTGTTTGTTTTCTAAATTGCATTGACATTAGGTTATTTGACTACTGTCAAATAATTGACGAAATATATCTTTCATCTTAAGATATCAGGGTGCCAGGCAACATTTGCCATGGCTGTACATTGTCCTTGGGGAATGATACCACTCATACATTACACAACGTGACTTTTACATCTATAGTCAGTGGGCAGCATGGTGGGGGATCAAGGCTTCTCAGACAGGGGGGGGGGGGCAGATCCAGAAAATAAGACATCCCTCTTCACACTATCGTGACTATATATTATAATTCGAAATCGAAATCGAAGTAAACATACTCTTTTATCAATGATACTAAATCTATCCTTTTTGTATAAGAAACATTGGCTCGCGTTTCACTCTCGATTCTTTCTGTCCATTAACTACCATCAGGCATGACATGGCATCATTAACTTTACATATAGTGTTCTTTATATCATCAGAAGTTACTATTGTAAACAGTGTAGCTAGAAAACCCACCGTTCGACCCCTTAGTTTAAGCAAGTCACCTTTTATAATAATAATAATAATAGTGGCTACTTGTATAGCGCACAGGTCCACCTTTCGGTGCTCATGGCGCTTATCTTTTATAGACATATTTCAATTAAAATATGGGGCGTAGCACAACAAACTTCATGCTTACGATGAAACTCTTCTACGTCATGTTTATCTAATTTATATTGATTTTGAATTTAATAAAACATGTAATTTAATTACCCTTTTCTACTCATGGGCTGTATTGGGAAGAAAAAAAAATTATCGACGTCATATTAATGCACATGAATACGTACTGTGTTTGAAAAGATGATAATCAAAGCAATCATGTATTAAACAAAAACATAGAATAAGAATGGTTGACATATTTGAGGGTTAAATTATAAGGTCTTTATCACGCGTCGGTCGGGCACAGATAAAGAGAGGGGGGGGGGTTCTGTTTAAAATCCATGAGTACTTGAGATATACCAGCTGCAGATTGCCTGGTTAGATTTGCCCCGTGTAAAAATGCCCCATGCCTACCCTCTCGATCCGCCACTGATAATAACGAAAAGCTCTGTGCATCCCTAAAATTGGTTTGAGTGTATGTATGCCTTGATAGAAGCCTGACCTCAGACGAGCAAAACTAATCAAGAAAACATGCAGTGGTAAATTATTCATGAAAACTCACTGAGGGAAAGCATATTAAGAAAGTGGAGGGGTAGAACGGAGATGAGGAATAGATGAGGCGCATTTGGCAATAAGACATCAGCTTACTGATTTGATTTATCATGTTAATTATACCATTATACCAACCGGACTGTGTCATCCATTCCAAATCCAACAGTGCATACTGTAAACACAGCCCAAAAAAGTATCCCCTAGGCCCCTCATTATGTCTTGAGCCCTGTTTACATGTTAGAGTCCAAATGGACCTTTAAATGTGCTAGCCATTTGTTCTTGATAAAAAATTTACAATCAATTTGTACCTAAAATGTGATGGCTTGTTTCTTCTTATTAGGGACTTCTTTGTGAATCCGTCCCTTCATGTAATACACCACACGGAGATGCTCAGATGTTAACGCAAATTACATATCCATCGGGCGCTCGCCGCTATTTGGTGATGGTAGGTTGAGTCATGGCTATTGAGTCATGGGTATACTCGGACAATTTGTTTACTGCATATATAAGAGCGTATGCAAGGAAGATGCAACCAGGCCTGGATGCAACCGCAGGGCATATCGTTTGGGAAGAGCAGGCATCTTACGGAATGAGAATCTTGAAAGCAAGAATAATTTATTTTGCAATGACCGTAACATAATTGTGGCGCATTTCTTCCCATAAAAGAAAACACAAATGGCAAGTACAAATACCAACATGGGCTTGATGAGATACGAAATGGAGACTTACTTTCTTGAACATATGGAGAAAAAAATGTGTCGACTCGCGATAGAATGATCTAATACATGGAATATTTAGAATCCAATCTCTAAAAAATATATCATTCGTAGAAAGATGTTTTCCGAATGTGTTCTACTACTAAAAGTTAAGCCATGACATGAAAAGCCACCCGGGCTCTAGATAATAAATTATCAGGAAATTGATGACGCTAAGTATTTGTATAAAAGTTGATAACCCTATAGCACCTTGTTTTTTTTTTGCACAAGACATTTCTTGGGGAAGGGGATTTGGCTGAAACCCCCCCCCCAAAAAAAAAAATAAAAAAATAAAATAAATAAATAAATAAATAAAATTAAAAATATTGATAAATACCACTTCCACCCCCCCCCCCCTTGGAGTCGTATAGTAGAATGAGGAAAGAAAGAGAGGAGCATTGATAAAGAACAGGTTAAAAACGTTTACAAACAAATCTTTGGAGAGAGAGAGAGAGAGAGAACCGAAAAGACGAACGAAAGGAATAAATCGACAAGCCTTACATCGAACCGGTAACCTTGACTAAGGTTGATGATAAAAACTGCCCAATAATGTATGAAATGTTATTTATTATATTCCTTCTACTGTACTAACCCACTAACATGCAAAAAAAAATCCTGAAAAAATTCTCGAACCACAAAGATATTTTCTGGTTTTCTTTGAAGGCGCAATGTGTAACTCCCTCTAACATAAATTAACCCAACCGTTTTTCCATGAAAATAAGACATAAAACAGGCTTTGAAATAATGTTTCAACACTTTAATGGTTGGAATAGTATATAGAGCCAATTTATTGCTTTGTGAAATTTACATTCACCTAAAATTGTATTTAATCATATAGTTGGGAAAATTTAGGAATCGATCAGATCAATTTTCCCCAATTTTAATGATTAATAAAAGTCTGTTTTCACTAAAAATTTCAGATTATCTTTAATTGTACATCTAGCAATGAAGTCACTACCTTAGCACCATTTTCTATCATCTGAACAATGTTACCAAGTCCCTTTAAAGGGAGGAAGAAGAAGCAAAAACAAGAGGATAAGGAAAAGGGAGGGAAGCAGGAAAGAGATGAGACAGCATCCTAACCGACCAGAGAAGAAACAACATGAACATATTGGGGATTAGATACATGATGTTACCCCCCCCCCCCCACACACACACACACAGTTTTTGTTGTGAAAGAATAAACAGCATTTATTTCTAAAAACGGCGATCATGAATAGAATTCATACACACGCGATGTTTATTTTTAATGGAATTATGAATAAAATAAATCTGAAATCTGACTAATAAATCTTCTTTTGAAATACGCAAAAAGTTATGAATGATGCGTAGGACAATAAAATCTTAATAGCTTAACGATGGTGACTTAGTATTGGACTCTCTATCACAATTTCAGCATGTCCTCCTGCTTTCATTACTATATATATCAGAGAAACTAGTAAATCAAGAAGAGTTACCATCTTGTAGATGACGGAAACTAAGAAAAAATTATGATGTTATGATGACAAATAGATGCTGAATGGAGAGACTAGCAAAGCACGAATACTTCGTGTCAGTCAGAACTGAGGAGTCTCTACACATAATAATTGTGCATTGACACTCCGAGGGCAGCGCAGGGGTCATCCAGGTTAGTAACTACCCTCTCACAGCAAACGATCGTGACTTTGGGAGGAATTTGCCTTTTCCATGGCAACGTGAAATTGAGATGAATTCGCAGACATAAATTGAAAGTTGGGTAGATGTGTCCAGCCGAGAAATGGCACATATTATAGGGGCCGGGGATTATGAACAGTCGGGTATTCAGATTACTTTTAGGTGTGGCTAGTATATACACGCTGGAGATGTGACTCTTCTTGTGTAGAGGGGTATGGGACATTCTGCAGAGTACTGCATGCATGAAATTACTAGCATCATTACACAAACCCTTATGTATCGGCCCACTGTTGATAATTGTAATGATGCAGAACACAGATGATAATGGTAATCGCATCTGTTATTTTACAGACGGGATGGTAAACAACAGGACTTTCAACCCTCAACGTCGTCAATAAACTCTCATCTACAAATTGATACACCCTATCCGCACTTCCAGTTGAAACTCAGACGAGTATTTTGGAGCACCAATCAACCAAGTACCAAGTACCAGAGACACACGGATCTGGTTTCACGAAGAAGAACATTTCTCACATTACTGTCTACGCACACAAAATGTACTATTTATTTTGCCCACAAGGTAAACAAATCATATTTGGGCAACGGTAGCCTCATATTTGGACAACCAGTTTGTTCATTTGTAATTTCATATCTAATATCTTGTTTAAGTATATTTATATGACGTATTTCAAAGTTTTTGCTTGCTTCAATTATTAAGAATCTGGATAGAGATATTCAGGCAGAAGACTTGAGACCCTCGCCAGCAAAAATGTGCATCGATGTAACTTGTTCTCATCATGCCTAAACTCAAATGGAGAACGTAAAATTCAATGCATAATAAATGAAAGTTAGGAAAGATTAATTAATACCTGTGCTATAGTATGAAGAACGACCATACTATATTTTTGATTGTTCAGATGAATAACACAGTGCTTAATTTCACCCATTATTTTACATATTTTAAAGGATATCGCCAGAAATCTACACGCTTTTAGCTCACCATGAATCATGTGTCAACTTTCTATCAAAGCCAAGGACAAGGTGTAAGATGATGATTAAGGGCACGCCCCCCTCCCCTCCCCTCCCCTCTCTCCCTTCAACAACATATCAGCAATCGGGTCCAACAAACGTCATAAAATTGCATGGATCGTGTTTTTCCCCATAGATATAGCTTCATGTAATCAACAACCATCATAATAGTCTAGAAGACTTTAAAAAATAAATTAAATATCAAATCGTAAGTTTAAAGCAAACAGAGGGTATGGCGAGATGAACAGTTACTTTGACTGGCTATAACCATAATTATGTAGGCCTGTCTGCATCTTAAGCTCGTTGCACACGAGGCGCTAATTCGTCTGACGTAGTACTGCGTCACTGGACTAGCGCGGTCTTTGACGCAGCATGTGCATCAGAGTGATATCGTAAAGAGGGTGAATACAACCATAAGTTGTATTACAACCTAAACAACTGGTAGACAGTATTTGAAATAACTGGTGCATGTACTACATGTAGTGGCTCTATTAGCACAGGCAACAACGTAATTAAAATAACGCCTCGTGTGAAACGAGATTTATAATCCAAAATGAATATATATACACACGTCCTCATAACAATGTTACGCCAAGGGTATCAGCTATATCACTATCAGCCAATCCTAGCTGTACCATCGTATCTCGCATATGATAGAGCGGAACAGTCTCAATGCACGATAAAATCTCACACATTCACTAACACTATTCACTAACGAAGTGACACAAGGTATATACGATTATATGGAAGAAAATGACGAGAAAAACTTACCTGAATATCTGACTGTTTAAACACTGGAAAGTGTTTCTCCGAGATATGGCGCTTATCTTCAGGTTAACTTACGCTGGATGAAATTTTTGAATGTATTGCCTTGTGAAAGTATATCGCCTACTTATTTTGCACTCCCGCGCATCCCACATCAGACTCCGTACGGTACGAGAGCGCATCAGACCAGGCCGCTCCCAAATTTATTCTCTTTCTTGATAGTCTACACTTTCGGACTGTAACTGTCTTGTCTAACACGTCTCTCGTATGAATGGAGAGTAGGACTCTACGTTTCATTAATTCAATTCAATTCAATTCAGAACTTTATTTCAGACTCAGCTGCACAAGGCAGAGGTCCATAATTATGTTGCATACAGATACGGAAAAGAGCTGAGTATGAACATGATGAGTATAATAACAACAAATCTTACAACGAGTATCCGAAACTAAACTGTACTACGTCAATCTAAACTGTAAGTGTAACCTATATAGCAATCTATCTCTAAACTGTACCTGTAACTGTAACTGTCGCTGAATAGGGGTTACTGTTTACAATTTGAGATGTACTTTCAAGACTTTCAATTATTATCTATGCCTTATCTGCGTCAGAATCAACTTATGAGCCCTCAGCTTCAGAAAACACTAGTGATTTAATCAATAGTGATTTAATCAATAGATAACTTCTTATAAATATAGGCTTGTATCTTCACGGAAATGCTAGAAAGAAAACAAATCAAAAATAATAATAACAGATACAAAGAAAAATGTAAGCAACTTACAGTCAATAATACTGGAGAAGAAACACGAAAAAGTTGAACCAAACCAGAAAATAGCATTAAATGCTAATTGTGTCTGGTACCACTTACACACAAAAGTAATAGATATATGAACAACTAGTGAATACATACTTAAGCAACAAGCTATTCTACACCTAGGCTAAAATATGTTCTGTGATTAAATACAAAACTTTGGTATTTTACACTAAAAAAAAAGATACAGAATTATAACACATTATATTCACAAAAAGACAAGAACCTTGGTTCAAAGTTCAAAACAATTATTATATTAACATGTGTGATATTAGAGTTCTACGAAAGCAGGACACTAATGTTTTCTCCCGTATTGATAGGGGTAGATCATTCCAAAAACATGTGCCTGTGAATGACACTGACAGTTTACCGTTAAAGTGCATAGACTTACGTGCACTTTTTGGCGAGTGGGGTAAAGCGCCTTTTGCAAGGAGGTTTCAGTATCCTAATTTTCCTCCAAATTTTGGACATCGTTTTCTGGAGAAAAATACATAATTTACATTTAGGTATACCTCCTGCCTAATATGAGACTATTCGGACATTCCACTGCAGGAATATGAGGATGTCCGGGCCCTTTCTTTCTTAACGTACCCAACAAACGCTCAAATTCATTGTCATCTTGCGCGGAAAGTTTCTCCACCACTCAAACTCCAAACGCCGTTTTATCACCTCCACCCCCTTCCCCACACTCATGTCTTTGCTGATCCGGCAATTATTTCATGCAATCTCTTTAATTAAAAAAAGGAGAAAATAATAAACTTTCAGGTATTTACCACCAATGTTAATTAAAGTGCTCTTCCCCAAACATCACTTAATTGTAGTATTTAAACACTGTATTAACTCGACAAAATGAATACATATTATGGAAATGTAAGACAAATATTGGAACCAGTTCAGACAAAATGACAAATGACAAAATGAGGTAAAAGATTTGCTCTGTAATAATTTCGAAGCAACTTTTAAACATGAACATTTTCTTAGTAACTATGCTATACATTTCGTAATGACATAATCATATTCAGTAATAATAATCGCATGATGAACTTTAACAAAACATAATTAAGAGCACTAATTACTCTTAAACTCAAGATACACATTTTAAACGTATAATGAGGCCGCTCACTGACTCCTTCCCAAAATCGCCACAACGCAGTTTGGTACTGAATACTGAATATCAACCCTAGCTATCATCACAGAATATTATTTAATCGTATGGATGTCCAACTATGCCCTCTCGATCTTCTTTTCCCCCTCAAGACACCAAGGTACATGTACCGCCGCAATCACAGAGTAAAACCTATATGCCTATGGCCTACATCCCCGTAGAGGTCAAGTGCTTTTAACGCATACGTTAGATATGTCA